>NC_092014.1:1077644-1147644 GCF_042242105.1 Pempheris klunzingeri
AACACCTGAGCCTACTTTAGTCAGAACTTAAGAGCAGGTAGCTCAGACTGCACCGCACTACAGAGCAGTTTATATGGCTGTTAACAAATCATGTTGTGTGTTTCTATCCTGATACGATGCCTGAGCTTCAGTTCAGACACCCAGAAGAGAAAATCTAAACTTTCTTTTCAACAAAACCTTTTTTTTATTCAACAAAAGAACATCTCAAATGTTAAATGTTCTGTAAATACAAGCAGCTGAACAAGAACCGCCTGGTTTTGACGACCAGCAGCTGCGCTCTCAGTTTCAACATGTTTTTCAGTAAGTTCTTGTGTTTTCGATGGCCAACGTTGTTATGTTTTAAACTTGGATCCTCTTTTTACATATTTTCATAACCGGTCCAGTCTGGTCGCCTCAGCCAGCAGCCGTGAAACAGGCTCCATTATGATCCTTTGGGGCAACTGTGCCTGATTGAAGTACGTCGTAGCCATTGTGTCACTCTCTTCAAAGTCACCAGACTCCATTGAAAAAAACAGTAATTTTAACTCACCAGAACACCATGTTAAACACCAACATTCAATCCCTGTTTTAGTGAATGTAGTGATCTGACTCTTTTAGTGGATCTACTGTGATCAGGTGCAGTTGTCCCAAAGGATCACGTTGCAGCCATTGCAGCCTGTTTGGTGTCTGCTGGCTGAGGTGATCTACTGGACCAGTTCCAACACTTTTACTACCTACCAGTCACTCAGACACCAGGATGTGGACACAGAGAGACTTACTAACAGTCAAGTGTCTTTAAAGAAGCAGTAAATAAAGAAATAAGGAGTTTTTGAGTGAAACACAGGTGATATTTTTCAGAAAAGAACAGATAAAGGTAAAAGTTTATTAAACCTCTGAAGCAAAGTGATGATATCTGGTAGTAAACCACAGTTGTTGGTGTTCTGGTTCGTTTAGAGGGCTGGGGCCGCTCCGTCTGGGGGCCAAACGTTCAGGAGTTCCGCCGGCGCTTCGACACGGCAGAGACGAAGGGCGAGGGCACGCGGCGGCTGAAGAACCTCTACTTCCTGTACCTGATCGAGCTGCGGGCGCTCTACAAGGTGGCGCCGTACTTCGAGCGAGCGTTCGTCAACCTGTACACCGGAAACGCTCGGGAGGACGGAGCCACGAAGGAGCTGCTGCTGCAGGTCTTCAACGAGATCAAGTAAGAGGCGCCGAAGTCAAACCAGTTTAGTGAAACTGGCCGATATGAAACCTTAAGAAACCCCCAGTGGCAGGTTGGTTAGGTTTAGAAGAAGTCACTGGTTTGGGTTAAAGTCTACGTGTGCTGACTTTTATATTTATGTTCAAGAACTAAATATACTCTTTCAAACATACACACCTTCCCTCAGTGGCCTCCGGGGCAAAGAGCATCTGCCAAGAAAAAGAAAATACAGTCACACAATGTTTCTGCAGGTCGTTCAGGTGACTGACTGACTGACTGACTGACTGACTGACTGACTGACTGACTGACTGACTGACTGACTGACTGACTGACGCTCCTTTTGTCTTCCAGAGCTTTCCCGATGCACTTCGACGAGAAGTCCATGTTCGCCGGACACAAGATAGAAGCCAAAACATTAAAGGTGTGTGTCAGTGTGTAGTGGAGGTCTATAGTGTGTGTGTGTGTTAGTTAGTCAGTGTGTTAGTGTGTAGTGGAGGTCTATAGTGTGTGTGTGTGCTAGTTAGTCAGTGTGTCAGTGTGTAGTGGAGGTCTATAGTGTGTGTGTGTGCTAGTTAGTCAGTGTGTCAGTGTGTAGTGGAGGTCTATAGTGTGTGTGTGTGCTAGTTAGTCAGTGTGTCAGTGTGTAGTGGAGGTCTATAGTGTGTGTGTGTTAGTTAGTCAGTGTGTCAGTGTGTAGTGGAGGTCTATAGTGTGTGTGTGTGCTAGTTAGTCAGTGTGTTAATGTGTAGTGGAGGTCTATAGTGTGTGTGTGCTAGTTAGTCAGTGTGTTAATGTGTAGTGGAGGTCTATAGTGTGTGTGTGTGTGTGCTAGTTAGTCAGTGTGTCAGTGTGTAGTGGAGGTCTATAGTGTGTGTGTGTGTTAGTTAGTCAGTGTGTCAGTGTGTAGTGGAGGTCTATAGTGTGTGTGTGTGCTAGTTAGTCAGTGTGTTAGTGTGTAGTGGAGGTCTATAGTGTGTGTGTGTGTGCTAGTTAGTCAGTGTGTCAGTGTGTAGTGGAGGTCTATAGTGTGTGTGTGTGTTAGTTAGTCAGTGTTTCAGTGTGTAGTGGAGGTCTATAGTGTGTGTGTGTGTTAGTTAGTCAGTGTTTCAGTGTGTAGTGGAGGTCTATAGTGTGTGTGTGTGCTAGTTAGTCAGTGTTTCAGTGTGTAGTGGAGGTCTATAGTGTGTGTGTGTGTGCTAGTTAGTCAGTGTGTTAGTGTGTAGTGGAGGTCTATAGTGTGTGTGTGTGTGTTAGTTAGTCAGTGTGTTAGTGTGTAGTGGAGGTCTATAGTGTGTGTGTGTGTTAGTTAGTCAGTGTTTCAGTGTGTAGTGGAGGTCTATAGTGTGTGTGTGTTAGTTAGTCAGTGTTTCAGTGTGTAGTGGAGGTCTATAGTGTGTGTGTGTGCTAGTTAGTCAGTGTGTCAGTGTGTAGTGGAGGTCTATAGTGTGTGTGTGTGTGCTAGTTAGTCAGTGTGTTAGTGTGTAGTGGAGGTCTATAGTGTGTGTGTGTGCTAGTTAGTCAGTGTGTTAGTGTGTAGTGGAGGTCTATAGTGTGTGTGTGTTAGTTAGTCAGTGTGTCAGTGTGTAGTGGAGGTCTATAGTGTGTGTGTGTGTGTGTTAGTTAGTTAGTGTGTAGTGGAGGTCTATAGTGTGTGTGTGTGTGCTAGTTAGTCAGTGTGTTAGTGTGTAGTGGAGGTCTATAGTGTGTGTGTGCTAGTTAGTCAGTGTTTCAGTGTGTAGTGGAGGTCTATAGTGTGTGTGTGTTAGTTAGTCAGTGTGTCAGTGTGTAGTGGAGGTCTATAGTGTGTGTGTGCTAGTTAGTCAGTGTGTAGTGGAGGTCTATAGTGTGTGTGTGTGTGTGTGCTAGTTAGTCAGTGTGTCAGTGTGTAGTGGAGGTCTATAGTGTGTGTGTGTGTGCTAGTTAGTCAGTGTGTTAGTGTGTAGTGGAGGTCTATAGTGTGTGTGTGTGCTAGTTAGTCAGTGTGTTAGTGTGTAGTGGAGGTCTATAGTGTGTGTGTGTTAGTTAGTCAGTGTGTTAGTGTGTAGAGGAGGTCTATAGTGTGTGTGTGTGCTAGTTAGTCAGTGTGTCAGTGTGTAGTGGAGGTCTATAGTGTGTGTGTGTTAGTTAGTCAGTGTGTTAGTGTGTAGTGGAGGTCTATAGTGTGTGTGTGTGCTAGTTAGTCAGTGTGTCAGTGTGTAGTGGAGGTCTATAGTGTGTGTGTGTGTGTGCTAGTTAGTCAGTGTGTTAGTGTGTAGTGGAGGTCTATAGTGTGTGTGTGCTAGTTAGTCAGTGTGTTAGTGTGTAGTGGAGGTCTATAGTGTGTGTGTGTGCTAGTTAGTCAGTGTGTAGTGGAGGTCTATAGTGTGTGTGTGCTAGTTAGTCAGTGTGTTAGTGTGTAGTGGAGGTCTATAGTGTGTGTGTGTGTGTGTTAGTTAGTCAGTGTGTCAGTGTGTAGTGGAGGTCTATAGTGTGTGTGTGTGTGTTAGTTAGTCAGTGTGTCAGTGTGTAGTGGAGGTCTATAGTGTGTGTGTGTGTTAGTTAGTCAGTGTGTAGTGGAGGTCTATAGTGTGTGTGTGTGTGCTAGTTAGTCAGTGTGTCAGTGTGTAGTGGAGGTCTATAGTGTGTGTGTGCTAGTTAGTCAGTGTGTCAGTGTGTAGTGGAGGTCTATAGTGTGTGTGTGCTAGTTAGTCAGTGTGTCAGTGTGTAGTGGAGGTCTATAGTGTGTGTGTGTTAGTTAGTCAGTGTGTCAGTGTGTAGTGGAGGTCTATAGTGTGTGTGTGTTAGTTAGTCAGTGTGTCAGTGTGTAGTGGAGGTCTATAGTGTGTGTGTGTGTGTGTTAGTTAGTTAGTGTGTAGTGGAGGTCTATAGTGTGTGTGTGTGCTAGTTAGTCAGTGTGTTAGTGTGTAGTGGAGGTCTATAGTGTGTGTGTGCTAGTTAGTCAGTGTTTCAGTGTGTAGTGGAGGTCTATAGTGTGTGTGTGTTAGTTAGTCAGTGTGTCAGTGTGTAGTGGAGGTCTATAGTGTGTGTGTGCTAGTTAGTCAGTGTGTAGTGGAGGTCTATAGTGTGTGTGTGTGTGTGTGCTAGTTAGTCAGTGTGTCAGTGTGTAGTGGAGGTCTATAGTGTGTGTGTGTGTGCTAGTTAGTCAGTGTGTTAGTGTGTAGCGGAGGTCTATAGTGTGTGTGTGTGTGTGTGCTAGTTAGTCAGTGTGTTAGTGTGTAGTGGAGGTCTATAGTGTGTGTGTGTTAGTTAGTCAGTGTGTTAGTGTGTAGTGGAGGTCTATAGTGTGTGTGTGTGTGCTAGTTAGTCAGTGTGTCAGTGTGTAGTGGAGGTCTATAGTGTGTGTGTGTTAGTTAGTCAGTGTGTTAGTGTGTAGTGGAGGTCTATAGTGTGTGTGTGTGCTAGTTAGTGTGTAGTGGAGGTCTATAGTGTGTGTGTGTGCTAGTTAGTGTGTAGTGGAGGTCTATAGTGTGTGTGTGTGCTAGTTAGTCAGTGTGTTAGTGTGTAGTGGAGGTCTATAGTGTGTGTGTGCTAGTTAGTCAGTGTGTCAGTGTGTAGTGGAGGTCTATAGTGTGTGTGTGTGTGTGTGCTAGTTAGTGTGTAGTGGAGGTCTATAGTGTGTGTGTGCTAGTTAGTCAGTGTGTTAGTGTGTAGTGGAGGTCTATAGTGTGTGTGTGTGTGTGCTAGTTAGTCAGTGTGTAGTGGAGGTCTATAGTGTGTGTGTGTGTTAGTTAGTCAGTGTGTTAGTGTGTAGTGGAGGTCTATAGTGTGTGTGTGTGTGTTAGTTAGTCAGTGTGTCAGTGTGTAGTGGAGGTCTATAGTGTGTGTGTGTGCTAGTTAGTCAGTGTGTCAGTGTGTAGTGGAGGTCTATAGTGTGTGTGTGCTAGTTAGTCAGTGTGTCAGTGTGTAGTGGAGGTCTATAGTGTGTGTGTGTGCTAGTTAGTCAGTGTGTTAGTGTGTAGTGGAGGTCTATAGTGTGTGTGTGCTAGTTAGTCAGTGTGTCAGTGTGTAGTGGAGGTCTATAGTGTGTGTGTGTGTGTTAGTTAGTCAGTGTGTTAGTGTGTAGTGGAGGTCTATAGTGTGTGTGTGTTAGTTAGTCAGTGTGTCAGTGTGTAGTGGAGGTCTATAGTGTGTGTGTGTGTGTTAGTTAGTCAGTGTGTAGTGGAGGTCTATAGTGTGTGTGTGTGTTAGTTAGTCAGTGTGTAGTGGAGGTCTATAGTGTGTGTGTGTGTGTGTTAGTTAGTCAGTGTGTCAGTGTGTAGTGGAGGTCTATAGTGTGAAGTGAAGTGTCAGAAACAGAAACTCATCCTGTCTCTGTCGTCCCTCAGGAGGAGTTCCGCCTCCACTTTAAAAACATCTCCAGGATCATGGACTGTGTCGGCTGCAGTAAATGTCGACTGTGGGGGAAACTACAGGTGAGACTCTTCTCTGCTCAGATCGATTTGTGGCCTCGACGTGAAAACTGAAACTATAAACACGACATTTAAACACTGTTTAACATGAAATAGATGATGAAGCCTGAGACCAGAGAGACTATAAAACTAATTCAGCTATCAACAATAACCTCACTGCTATCCTGTGTGTGTGTGTGTGTGTGTGTGTGTGTGTGTGTGTGTGTGTGTGTGTGTGTGTGTGTGTGTGTGTGTGTGTGTGTGTGTGTGTGTGTGTGTGTACTGTGTGTGTGTGTGTGTGTGTGTCTGTGTCTGTGTCTGTGTCTGTGTGTGTGTGTGTGTGTGTGTGTGTGTGTGTCTGTGTACTGTGTGTGTGTGTGTGTGTGTGTCTGTGTACTGTGTGTGTGTGTGTCTGTGTACTGTGTGTGTGTGTGTGTGTGTGTGTGTCTGTGTGTGTGTGTGTCTGTGTACTGTGTGTGTCTGTGTACTGTGTGTGTGTGTGTGTGTGTGTGTGTCTGTGTGTGTGTGTGTGTGTGTGTGTGTGTCTGTGTACTGTGTGTGTGTGTGTGTGTGTGTCTGTGTACTGTGTGTGTGTGTGTCTGTGTACTGTGTGTGTGTGTGTGTGTGTGTGTGTCTGTGTGTGTGTGTGTCTGTGTACTGTGTGTGTCTGTGTACTGTGTGTGTGTGTGTGTGTGTGTACTGTGTGTGTGTGTGTGTGTGTCTGTGTGTGTGTGTGTGTGTGTGTGTGTCTGTGTACTGTGTGTGTGTGTGTGTGTGTGTGTGTGTGTCTGTGTACTGTGTGTGTGTGTGTGTGTGTGTGTGTGTGTGTCTGTGTGTGTGTGTGTGTGTGTGTGTGTGTCTGTGTGTGTGTCTGTGTACTGTGTGTGTGTGTGTGTGTGTGTGTGTGTGTCTGTGTACTGTGTGTGTGTGTGTGTGTGTGTGTGTGTGTGTGTGTGTGTACTCTGTGTGTGTGTGTGTGTGTACTCTGTGTGTGTGTGTGTGTGTACTCTGTGTGTACTGTGTGTGTCTGTGTGTGTGTGTGTGTGTACTGTGTGTGTGTACTGTGTGTGTCTGTGTGTGTGTGTGTGTGTACTGTGTGTGTGTACTGTGTGTGTGTGTGTGTGTGTGTGTGTGTGTGTGTGTGTGTCTGTGTGTCTGTGTGTCTGTGTGTGTGTGTGTGTGTACTCTGTGTGTGTGTGTGTGTGTGTGTGTGTGTGTGTGTGTGTAGACCCAGGGTCTGGGCACGGCTCTGAAGATCCTTTTCTCTGAGAAGGAGATCCAGAACCTTCCTGAGCACAGCCCCTCTAAAGGTTTCCAGCTCACCCGTCATGAGATCGTGGCCTTACTCAACGGCTTCGGCAGGTACGTCCGAGAGACGACGATAAATAAGTACAGACAACAAAAGATTTCCAGATGAAGAAAAACTCCAATATTGAGAAATAATTTATTCTAATGAATTTGTCTCAAAATCATCTTTAAGAGTTTTCCCAAACGTTTTCCAGTTTGAATACATGAATTTAATTAAAATGCATTTTTTAATTAAAACAATGTAAAAATACAGATTTTTATTAAAATTTTACTTTCAATTTCTGTTCAAGTTCGAGAACAAAACTTTAACTTTAAGTCTTAGATTTTAGCTTTTCAGTTAAAATTCAAGTTTCAGTCTTTAGTTTAGTTCAGTATAGCTTAGTTTAGCTTAGCTTAGCTTAGCTTAGCTTAGTTTAGTTTAGCTTAGTTCATCTTATCTTAGTTTAGTTTAGCTTAGCTTAGTTTAGCTTAGTTCATCTTATCTTAGTTTAGTTTAGTTTAGTTTAGCTTAGTTCATCTTATCTTAGTTTAGTTTAGCTTAGCTTAGTTTAGCTTAGTTCATCTTATCTTAGTTTAGTTTAGCTTAGCTTAGTTTAGCTTAGTTCATCTTATCTTAGTTTAGTTTAGTTTAGCTTAGCTTAGTTGGGTTTATTGCAGAAAGGTTTTAGAAACGGTGTCAAAGAAGAATCAAAAAGAAAAAAGATTAAAAAAACAAAATGCAGTTATTCAGTAAACGATAATATGAACATTAATCTAAATATAAACATTAATATGAACATTAATCTAAATATAAACATTAATATGAACATTAATCTAAATATAAACATTAATATGAATATTAATATAAACATTAATTTGAACATTAATATTAATATAAACATTAATTTGAACATTGATATTAATGTAAACATTAATATAAACATTAATATAAACATTAATTTGAACATTAATATTAATTTGAACATTAATATAAATGTAAACATTAATATAAACATTAATTTGAACATTAATATTAATATAAACATTAATTTGAACATTGATATTAATGTAAACATTAATATAAACATTAATATAAACATTAATTTGAACATTAATATTAATTTGAACATTAATATAAATGTAAACATTAATATAAACATTAATATGAACATTAATATTAATATAAACATTAATTTGAACATTAATATTAATATAAACATTAATATGAACATTGATATTAATATAAACATTAATTTGAACATTAATATAAACATTAATTTGAACATTAATATAAATGTAAATATTAATATAAACATTAATTTGAACATTAATATAAATGTAAATATTAATATAAACATTAATTTGAACATTAATATAAATGTAAACATTAATATAAACATTAATTTGAACATTAATATTAATATAAACAATTTGAACATTAATATTAATATAAACAATTTGAACATTAATATAAATGTAAACATTAATATAAACATGAATTTGAACATTAATATTAATATAAACATTAATTTGAACATTAATATAAATGTAAACATTAATATAAACATGAATTTGAACATTAATATAAATGTAAACATTAATATAAACATTAATTTGAACATTAATATTAATATAAACAATTTGAACATTAATATTAATATAAACAATTTGAACATTAATATAAATGTAAACATTAATATAAACATTAATTTGAACATTAATATTAATATAAACATTAATTTGAACATTAATATAAATGTATCTGCGTCCCGTCTCTCTCAGGTTGTCCACCAGCATTCAGCAGCTCCACCACTTCCGCCTCCTGTTGAAGGACAACAGGTAACAGCAGCTGACGCCTCACCTGGCCAGCAGGCGGCGCCGGCCCACAGAGAACTGCAGGAGTCTGACCCTCATCCACGAGAAGAGGAGGAGGAAGGAGGAGGAGGAGGAGGAGGAGGAGGAGGAGGAGGCCTGCTTCCATCAGGATCAGCAGTGAAACCCAACAACCACCCTCAGACACCCTCTGCTGTCCCAATAATCTCTCTCCTCCTCTTCATCCTCCTCCTCCTGCTCCTGCTCCTCCTGCTCCTCCTGCTCCTCCTGCTCCTGCTCCTCCTGGTAGATCATGAATGTTAACTCCTCTGCCTCCTCTTGCCTCGTCTCTTTTTTCTCTCTGCTGTAAAAACCCGTCGTCCAGTGACGAACTTTGACCTTTTTATTTTTTCACTTCTCCTCGGAGACGTTTGCTCAGAAAGTCGGCAGCTCGGCTGCGACGTTCTGACAAACCCAAAGTGGAAATAAAAGGAAGTGATGTAACAAGATGTCATAGGAATAAAAGGAAGTGATGTCACAGGATGTCATAGGAATAAAAGGAAGTGATGTCACAGTGACGAGACGGCCGCTGATTGATGCGTGCTCCACAGGAAGTGACTGAGGTCGGTTTAAAGCAGTCGGAGGGGAAACTTCCTGAATCACGCCGCCGTTTCAGTTTTGTCCTCCTCGCTGACCCCGCCTCCTGCTGACATCACATCCTGTTGGATTCACGTGAAGCTGAGTCAGACTGATGCGACTCCCCCGAAGGACGTAGAAACATTTTGTCCCGAGAAAAGACTCCGTCAGGACGGACCCTCCGTCTGTCCGCCGGGACGCCGCCGCCCGTTTGTTCGTCTTGTTTTTCTTTCCGTTTCCTCTTCTTCTGTCGCCTTCTGTTGGTTTTAGAGAAGCTTGTCGCTCAAAGCCTGAGGATCGGGACCAATCTGCTCGTATTTACCATCTCAGGCCTAATTTATGTCAGCTCGCTAGTGTGTGTGTGTGTGTGTGTGTGTGTGTGTGTGTGTGTTAGAAGTTACCACAAGCCACCAACCCCCCCGGCTTTGAAGCAAATTTGACATAGTAGCCAAATCATCATTCAAATGAAAGTCATGAAACGACTCGTTTAGTCATTTTATCCCCATTCAGGTAGCAAAGGGCTAACGGGAATTTAGCGCCAGGCTAACGGGATGTTAGCAGTTCAGCAGCAGCAGAAACACGGAGAATAAAAAGGTCTCAGCCGTCATTGGATCAGTTGATCAGTGAGTTTCATTTTCTAAAACAAATTTCTGCACCAATAATAGATTTTTTTAGGCCAATAAAAAGGCCCCATCAATTGTGTGTGTGTGTGTGTGTACTGTGTGTGTGTACTGTGTGTGTGTACTGTGTGTGTGTGTGTGTGTGTGTGTGTGTCAACAGTTGCAGCTATAAACTAATGGACTATGACTTGACTCCTCAGTTAAAGTAGAACTCCAGTATTTTTAAACCATGATCCTCTGTGTCCTCATCCTGGTGTCTGAGTGACTGGTAGGTAGTAAAAGTGTTGGAACTGGTTCAGTAGATCACAGCAGGTCCACTAAAAGAGCTTGTTTGATCCACTGACAGGCTCAGAGTGTTATTCTAAGTGTGTGACAGCATCATGGAAAGGATCCCTACAGAGAGAGACCTGGAAGATCCTTTTGGTTTAACCACAAACAGCACACACACCAGACTACATTCACTAAAACAGGGATTTTAGAGAACAGGACACAGGAGCTGCTGCTCTGCTGCTGCCTCCATCAGTCAGTGTGTCTGTGTTATTGTTTGTTACACAAATATGTTGGATCCACATTAAGTCTTTCAATCACACGATAACTCAGACACACTGACTGATGGAGGCAGCAGCAGACCAGCAGCTCCCATGTTCCCGTTAGCTAAAATCCCTGTTTTAGTGAATGGAGTCTGGTGTGTGTGCTGTTTGTGGTTAAACCAAAAGGATCTTCCAGGTCTCTCTCTGTAGGGATCCTTTCCATGATGCTGTCACACACTTAGAATAACACTCTGAGCCTGTCAGTGGATCAAACAAGCACTTTTAGTGTTGGAACTGGTCCCGTAGATCACCTCAGCCAGCAGCCACCAGGATGTGTACGAATTGAACCCAGGTTTGAAAATACAGGACTTATCCTCTAAGTAACCATAAACTTAATGCTAGTTGTGGACTCCTGCGATAACTAATTATTCTGAATGACTCTGTGTGTTTAGCCCTGTTGTCTTAAAGCACAACTATAAGACGGATTTATTAGATCTATTTAAACCAGATTCTCTCCAGATGAGTTTTCGCTTCAGTATTTTATTTCTCGCTGTAAATTCAAACAACGCAGAATAACAGGCGATCACGGAGAGTCGATTTAAATAATTATGATCAATGAGCAACGTCAAACAAGCAAACGGACGCAGAGTGTTTTAGTGACGGCACTTTTAACGTGACTGGCTGAGACACCTGTCAATCAAACAAATAGGACGAGACATTTAATCCTCACACCTTCTTTAAATATGACTTTATTCTTACAGTTCCAGTAAAGTAGCTGTAAATATCGTTGCAGTTGGTTTGTCAGTTTGTCTTCGCCGTCAGGCTTCAGCGGTGGTCGTCGCAGCTTTGCTGTGTTAATAAAGTTTTATGAAAAGCAGGTGGACAGACGTGCTTATGGGTTTTTTTTTTTTTTTTTATGAGGGTTATTTAGTCCCTGCGTTTGTTTGGAAGAAGTGGACCAAAGAATTTTAAGTTGCCTCCTTGTTTTCATGTGTTTTTGTTTGTTTGTGAAGCCCAGGAAACATTTATCTTTAACTTTATTGATTATCTGATCTTTTGTGTGAGGACGAGCTCCTCTGGAGATGTTGATGATTATTTTCTGGTCACACAGTATAAATGAGGGTTAGGAGGATAAATCACCTATATACTGTTCAACATCTGAAAAAATGAACCAATAAAATACAAAAACTAACAGTAAAATTAAAATGTCCAGCTTGTGCTTCATATTACAGACACACACAAAACAGGAATATTTTCTGGGATTAAAGTCGTGAAACAGTCAAATTACACTTTGCTCCGTTAGTCGTATACGACTAAACTCCTTTTTTATTTTATTTTCGAGGTTTTTCATCATGAATTTGCAGCTTTAATCTAAAATTTAAGATTTGATCATCTTGGATAATATTTGTTTTTTTTATAATCTCAGATTATGATTTTTTTTTCGCTCATAATTTTTTTAAATCTCAGACGATATCTGGGATTGAATCTCCTAGATTTTCATTATTACCTGTTTTATTTTTAAACCCATAAATGTCTCCTGTATCGAGCTGTAATTTCGCCCTCGGTGGTGGATGCAAACCTTCCTGCAGCCCTTTCACAATAAAAGCCTTCCAGTGACGCCGCTGTTGGTTCAGTTGAGCTTTGGTCATATTTGCAATCAATAATTACAACAAAATCCTTCCTAAGTTTAGAGGAAACGCTGCTCTGTTGCAGCCAAAGAGATTTCTGTAAATATCTTAACAACATCGTTCCAAAACAAATACAGAGGATGTGACCTGTTACGACCGTGCTTTTATTGTGAAGCGGCTGCAGGAAGCAGTTCATCTAAATCTGACAAACAGGAAGCAGGAAGTTCAGTGAAAGAAGCTGCTGATTCTGTTAAATGTTTTATTTCATTTTTAAATTTTATCTTATGGTGACGGTTGAGAAGCTTTTTAGAGATTAAATCATTTGTTTTGATGTGACACAGTAAGTGTGTGTGTGAGTACGGTGGCCTGAGTGTGACAAACAAAGACATTATTCAGCGAGTCAGTCATTACTAGTTAAATAAATTAATCAATTTTATTAAGTTTATTTGTAAAATTGAACATTGAAAATTTTCATTTAAATTATAGAATTAAAAAAAACGTAGTTTCAGTTATTAATCGTTAAATGTGCCGACTGATAACTGAAGTTTGATATTCTGCTGTTGAATAATAAATTCGTGGAATTGTCCTTTTAAAGGGCTCTAAATTTCATTCTTCAATTTTAATTTCTCAAATTCAGAAAACTTTTTTTTATCATCTTAAAGTTTTTAAGTTAATCAAAGATGCAGAAAAATATGAATGACAAAATAACAGTGACAGAAAGACGGCTTGATATTTAAGATCTGTAAAATTAAACAAATTACAAAAAAACAGATCTCATTAATTTCAGAATAATTAGTCATTAAGTGACACATTTAATGGCTCTTATCACATCTTCAGTTTATAATTTCATCGTTTATTCAGAATAACTTCAATGTTAAAGAAGGTCGTAACAATTTAAATCTTGTAAACAACTGAAACCGACACGTAAAATTTATATTTAATGTTAAAATTACCACTGAATTTACACCACTGGAATATTTTACTTTGAAAACCATCGTCATGTCATTTCCTAAACTTGATTTTTTCAAAATATTTCTTTCAGGGTCATAAAGTGTTAAACAATTACGGCCTTTTTTTGGCCTCCATACACACCAGTTCTAATTGGTGTCTGTTTGTGTGTGTGTGTGTGTGTGTGTGTGTGTGTGTGTGTGTGTGTGTGTGTGTGTGTGTGTGTGTGTGTGTGTGTGTGTGTGTGTGTGTGTGTGTGTGTGTGTGTGTGTGTGTGTGTGTGTGTGTGTGTGTGTGTGTGTGTGTGTGTGTGCATGCCTTCCTGGACGTCCTGTTCAGTCGCTCGTCGGCCTTAAAACTAAATCGCTATTTTGGGAAAAGACAAAAAAACCCGAACCTTCTTCAGATCTTCTCGTCGTCCATGTTGAATCCAAACCTGTACAGTTTGTAAACGGCGGCACAGGATGAAGTTTTCTTTGTTTTGCTCTCAGATCTATAAGATGAATATTAATAGTTGCACCATGTTTGTGTGTTTATCTGCTGACTACATTATTTATTTGAAAAGAGGAATAAATATTTCTGGACATGGAGTTCTGTTTGGTTTTTATCTCATAAAAAGGGTTAGGGTCTTTTATACCTTTTTTTTATCCTTTTATCCCTTTTTTTTAATCCTTTTATACCTTTTTTCATCCTTTTATATTTTTTTTTATCCTTTTATACACAAGAAGCTGAACTTTTTTCACTTCATGTGCTGCTGAGCAACATTCACAGGAATGACTGGAGCCTCCAACGCTGAGTCAAGGTGCGTACATGTGCTGAGCTAGCTAAGGCTAGGAGGCTAAGGTTAGGTTGCTAAGGCTAAGAGGCTAAGGCTAGGATGCTAAGGCTAAGAGGCTAAGGCTAGGATGCTAAGGCTAGGATGCTAAGGCTAAGAGGCTAAGGCTAGGATGCTAAGGCTAAGAGGCTAAGGCTAAGAGGCTAAGGTTAGGATGCTAAGGCTAAGATGCTAAGGCTAGGATGCTATGGCTAGGATGCTAAGGCTAAGAGGCTAAGGCTAAGATGCTAAGGCTAGGATGCTATGGCTAGGATGCTAAGGCTAAGATGCTAAGGCTAGGATGCTAAGGCTAAGAGGCTAAGGCTAGGATGCTAAGGCTAAGAGGCTAAGGCTAGGATGCTAAGGCTAAGAGGCTAAGGCTAGGATGCTAAGGCTCTGTGTGTGGAGTGGATATAAAGTGATATAAAGTATTTTACATTTCTGAATTAGATTCAACAGAAAGCTCATCAGCGAACGCTGGTTATCGAGGTCTGGTGGAAAAAGACGAGCGCTAAGTGGTGTTTGCTCTGCTAATGTTACAGTCTGATGTATTTTCAAACACATTATAGAGAATTTAAAGGAGAAAACAAAGGTTTATGGTGATTGTATATATATTATGATTATGATGGTGGGATGGGCACAAACAAAGAAGAGTTCGTTCACGAGCAGCCAGAAGGTCATTTTACTGAAAGGTAACACACAAAACCACAAACACAAAAACAGCTCGACAACAAAAGGCGTCATGAGTGCGACTCTGCGGCTGCACGAAGAAAAAGCTGTTAGAAATATAGAGTCTCAGCTTTCTCCTGAACATCGTCACAGAAACGTCGACACTGCAAAACAAAGTCCCCTTTAACAAAAATCTGACGACTAAAAATCATGTTCTAAGTCTTCAGATTTTAATGTTTCAACTTTTGTGGAAAAACAACAAAACTTTATGTAAAACTCAAATTCTCAAAAGTGCAATAATTTCACAGTTAAGATGAAATCAAACTCAACCCGACTTTAAATCACCTGTTTGTACGTGAACATCAAAAAGCACGGAGGTTAATGGTATTTACAGGATATCGATTATGTTCAATCAACAAACAGTGTGTGTGTGTGTGTGTGTGTGTGTGTGTGTGTGTTTCATCTCTTTACAATCAGGAACCTTAAAAAAACCAATTGAGGAGTTTTTCTGTTCAAAGATTATTCAGGACAGGAAATTAGAAATAGTTTGTCTGTCGGCCTCCACGTTTGATAGAATTCAAAACTCAGAAGTCGAGTTTAATGTTGAAAAATACATTTAATTAATCACTTTATTAACCCGTCAGATTGTCTCGCACATTAGTCAGTTTGTCTTTTACTGAAACCTCAAATCACTGATCAAACGTGTGGATCTGTGAAGCACTTTGAGGTGATTCAGGCTCTAACGTTAGCTAAACATGGCTACGGTTAGCAGGAGGCTAAACTATTAGCAGCATTCAAAATGGCCGCTCATCACCTGAAGTTAGCAGCTTCAGTCGTCTTAGTCACGATTGTGATCCTGATGCCGTTAAAGAACGTAACATGAACTTTAATTAGCGGCAGTTGTAGCAGTTTGGCTAACGTTACGATTAGCGGGAGGCTAAACTGTTAGCATCATCCAACATGGCCGCCCGTCTCTTGCGTCCACGACATGTTGCTCGACTGCCTGATCGATCCTTGTTGGAAAAACTCCCCGATGACCAAGAAACATTCACCACAACATAGTCTGCATATCGAGAGTAAAAGCAGGAGCTCTCTGAGAAGCAGGTCTGAAATGCTTGATGGTTTTAATAACTGAGGCACCTTGGGTCGTTTTATACTTTTTATTTTTTGTATTTTAGTTCCTGAACTGTTCCTGGATTATTTGCTCCTCCTGCATTTTCTCATACACAGATTTTTCACCAATTTAAATTTTAGTTTTTTGCAAAATTTGTTTTCTGTTTTTGTTTTAACAATTTCTACAAATTTAATTTTTTTTTTTCCCCTGATTATTTAAACCACTTTCCTGTAACTGGTCGCTAAACTATGGAGGCCAACTTCCCCCAATGTGGTGGGAAAGAAAGTCATTATAATGAAAAACTTTCTTGAAATAATTCTTTTAAGATATTAAACCATTATTTGTCTTTTTTTCAATAAAGTTTTTCATTATAATGACGTACACAATTTTTTTTTTCATCACATTAGCAGGAACAGGCTTCCATGGTAAATGTTGTCTCAAACATGTTCTGAATTTTTAACCAAATTCATGACGGATGTAAAAATCCCAACTCCGAGTGATCCTGCAAAATACGCTGGCGTCCCACCTGCAGGCGGCGCTGCAGCAAATTCACCCCTTCGTTATAAAATCTGAATATTCATGAACAGGACTTTGGTCCAAATGTTAAGGTCAGCAGGTCCGACTGTTCTAATTAGAGATCCTGATCTAAAGGCTACCAAACATTTGAACAGATATTTACTGATATTTATCACCGGACAGTTTTCTGGTGAACGGTGGCGGCCGTGATGTCTCGCCGGCCTGAAGACGACCCGTGTCGGACATTCTGGCATCTTCTCTACATTTCTCTACTGTGACTGTACTACTGTGCACATCAGTGATGAGAGGAAACACAATAATCGATCAGTGTCAAAGTGCAGAGTGGTGCTGTACAGTGAAGAGGGGGATTATGGGTAAGGGTGGAGCTCTCCTCCTCCTCCTCCTCCTCCTCCTCCTCCTCCGCCGGCGGCGGCGGTCAGGCGCTGCTCGTCGCTGTTGGTGTGCACGGTGAAGCTGCTGTGGCGGCTGCTCCAGTCGTAGCAGTCGGAGGAAAGACTGACGGAGAGACGAGAAAGGTCGTTCAGTTTATGATGCGTCTGCTGGAGAGCGCGAACACACGTTTGTGGCTAACGCTCCACGCTAGCCGGAAACCAACCTGCCATGAGTTTGTATTAAATATCGAAGCGCTGTGAAATTACTCCCTGATTATATAAAACAATATCCTCAAAAGGATTTTACAAACCAAGAATAAAAAACAAACACCGCTCTCACTTCTGTCTGCTAACGCTATGCTGTGTTAGCACGGCGAGCTACCAAGCTAGCAGACGACCACACGCAGCCAAACACTTGTTTCTATTAACGTACGATTGTCTTTATTAGCTAGTAAGAATGATTTAGTAGCGATACACAGAAGCTAACGTTAGCTAGGATAGCGGGATTGTGATTTAAAAATGCGCGTCACGTGTCCGAATGTCTTTTCTTCGTTGTCTTGTAATGAAACAGTTTGAGCAGCAGAATAAATTCTCTTCGCTCTGTTTCAGGAAGGCCGAACACATCTCCGCCGCGCCGTCGTCATAAAACACGTACAGGATCAATTATCCACATGATCAACACTTTTGGAAGGAGCTTCATGGTCGTTACAGCTGAACGTATCCTGCTCAACTGAGAACGGACTTCTACAACTGGAACAGTGGGCCCACTCCTGTCCACGACCTTTGACCTCTCTCCCAGTCCAGTTAGAGGAAGGTCATACGTGTCCATATTGTGTGCTGTGACCTTAGTGGAGTATTTATTAGCTTTATTTGTTGGTAAATAACAGTTCAATAGCTCAGACAGCTGCTAACATCAGTCTGTAGCTTCGTGTCGCGTCTTCTGTTGAAAACGCTGCGTTTGTCGAACACAGCATTAGGCTGCAGCTAGCTGCTGGTTAGCTTAGCTTAGCTTAGCTTAGCTCAAAGACTGATTCTTTCACACTCCATGGAGGGCTAACAGGGAGTTAGCTCAGGGCTAACAGGAAGTTAGCTGGCTCGATGCGAAAGATCCTTTTATCCCTTTTTATCCCTTTTTTTTTATCCTTTTATCCCTTTTTTATCCTTTTATCCCCTTTTTAATCCTTTTATCCCCTTTTTATCCCTTTTATCCCCTTTTTAATCCTTTTATCCCTTTTTTATCCCTTTTTTATCCTTTTATCCCCTTTTTAATCCTTTTATCCCCTTTTTATCCTTTTATCCCTTTTTTATCCCTTTTTTATCCTTTTATCCCCTTTTTAATCCTTTTATCCCTTTTTTATCCCTTTTTTATCCTTTTATCCCCTTTTTAATCCTTTTATCCCCTTTTTATCCTTTTATCCCTTTTTTATCCCTTTTATCCCTTTTTTATCCCTTTTATCCCTTTTTTAATCCTTTTATCCCTTTTATCCCTCTTTTATCCTTTTATCCCCTTTTTAATCCTTTTATCCCTTTTTTATCCCTTTTATCCCCTTTTTAATCCTTTTATCCCCTTTTTAATCCTTTTATCCCTTTTTTATCCTTTTATCCCTTTTTTTAATCCTTTTATCCCCTTTTTAATCCTTTTATCCCCTTTTTAATCCTTTTATCCCTTTTTTATCCTTTTATCCCCTTTTTAATCCTTTTATCCCTTTTTTATCCCTTTTATCCCCTTTTTAATCCTTTTATCCCCTTTTTAATCCTTTTATCCCTTTTTTATCCTTTTATCCCTTTTTTTAATCCTTTTATCCCTTTTTTATCCTTTTATCCCTTTTTTTAATCCTTTTATCCTTTTTTATATCCTTTTATCCCTCTTTTATCCTTTTATCCCATTTTTTTAATCCTTTTATCCCTTTTTTTATCCTTTTATCCCTTTTTTATCTTTTTATCCCTTTTTTTTTTATCCTTTTATCCCTTTTTTATCCTTTTATCCCTTTTTTATCCTTTTATACACAAGAAGCTGAACTTTTTTCACTTCATGTGCTGCTGAGCAACATTCACAGGAATGACTGGAGCCTCCAACGCTGAGTCAAGGTGCGTACATGTGCTGAGCTAGCTAAGGCTAGGAGGCTAAGGCTAGGAAGCTAACGCTAGGAGGCTAAGAGGTTAAGGCTAGGAAGCTATGGCTAGGAAGCTAAGGCTAGGATGCTAAGAGGCTAAGGCTAGGAAGCTAAGGCTAGGATGCTAAGAGGCTAAGGCTAGGAAGCTAAGGCTCACTTTTGTCCTGATGTATTTTCAAACACATTCGGTCCCTAACTAGAGAATTTAAAGGAGAATCTGGATCCACTGTTATTATAATAATATTGATTACAGCTGTCCAGAAGAAAAACAGTACAACAGGGAAACGGTGGCATCAGTGACAATGTTCGTACCTTGCTGATGCATTCTGGGGGGGGATGCTCCACGCCAGGTCATCGTCGCTGTCGTACCGACGAGGGTTGTCAAAGAAATATCCTCTGGAGGAGAGAACGTGGTTCGGTATCCCAGTGGTGCTCTGAGGAGGCGAAGAGTCTCCGTCAGTATTCATTCATTCTTTCATTCATTCATTCGCTAGAGCTGCAAATGAGGTTTTCCTTATTTGGAGTGACGTCGACATGCAGATAAATTTAATTTTAAGTTTAATCAAACGGACGTTACTCCATAAAAACTATCGCACTGGGAGGTGAAGTGTTTCAGAAAACAGATCTGGTGTCCGGATGTGGAGGACTGACCCTTTCCTGAGGCGGCCGTCGGACCCTGAAGAAGAACACGACCAGCGAGGTGGGCAGCAGCTCCCAGACGAACAGAATCACTCCGAACACGATGTAACCAGCGTCTCCCAGCGACGAGCGCAGGTCCGCCTGGAGACAGGAGCACAGGTCAAAGGTCAGGACGCCTTTTAAAGTCCTGACTGCTGCTTAACCGGTGAACACATGAGCAGAAAGGAGAACTCTGGTACTCTTAACCCTGGTCCCTCTGTGTCCTCATCCTGGTGTCTGAGTGACTGGTAGGTAGTAAAAGTGTTGGAACTGGCCTTCCTACTACTACTTGATCGGTCAGTTTCTTTGTGTTATAGTGTGTTTGGTGCTTTAAAGGATTAGCTCAGAGGCAGCACAATATTTATGTAACACACAATAACGCATGCAAAGGATCCATTCAAGGCAGCAGCAGAGCAGCAGCTCCTGTGTCCTGTTCTCTAAAATCCCTGTTTTAGTGAATGTAGTCTGGTGTGTGTGCTGTTTGTGGTTAAACCAAAAGGATCTTCCAGGTCTCTCTCTGTAGGGATCCTTTCCATGATGCTGTCACACACTTAGAATAACACTCTGAGCCTGTCAGTGGATCAAACAAGCTCTTTTAGTGGACCTACTGTGATCAGGTGCAGTTGTCCCAAAGGATCACGTTGCAGCCATTGCAGCCCGTTTGGTGTCTGCTGGCTGAGGTGATCTACTGGACCAGTTCCAACACTTTTACTACCTACCAGTCACTCAGACACCAGGATGTGGACACAGAGGATCATGGGTAGAAAACACCTCAGTCTGTTTTACAGTCTAATAAAAACACCTCACCTGGTCTGAGACGTTGTACCAGTCATAGTCGAAGGAGTTGATGGTCTCGATGTTGGTGAGTGCGAGCACCACCAGGTTGTAACAGGCCCGCGATGCGTAGAGCAACACCACCATGATGCCGATCAGAGTCACCTGACACACCGACGTCCCCTGCACACACTCAGGCTCATTATTATTCATTTACACTCGATGATGTAATGATGGTTCCTCACAGTCGTGGAACGCCCGGCTTCACCTTTGACTCCAGGTAGATGTTGGCCAGCGACATCTTGGCGACCTTGTACAGGCAGACGGACAGCGAGACGGCGCAGAGGACGAACAGGCTGTCGTTGATCGTGACCCTCACCAGGACTATGGTCTTGACGTCGGCGGCGGCCATTTTGACCAGCAGGGCGCAGACCAGGTTAACCACCAGGAAGAGGAGACTGACGCCGAAGAAGACCAGGTACAAAGGAAGTCTGGAGGAGGAGAGGTGGGACAGAGGCGGCCATCGTGCAGTTACTCTTTTAATGCTCATATCTTTGTTACGTAGAGACAACAAAGCTTTTTAAAAATAATATTATCACCAGAAACAAGAGAAGATTTCTGGACATAACGAGGAAATCTTTCATTTTTCAGAACTTGAATTTGAGTGTCAGACTTTCTGTTCCTGATTTCAGACTTTGCAGGTTTCACTGAGGAACCACGTGACCTGGAGTTTTTCAGGTAGAGGAAGTTACCTGTACTTGAGCAGGGCAGGTGAGTACTTGGACTTGGCCTTGAAGTAAACCTGTGAGGGGAAAACAACACCTGATTACACACTCGCATCTTTACGCCTGAATCTCAGTTTGTTCAGTGATTCAAACAGATCTGATGTTTCAGTGAGAGAAACATTCGACCAATCACAGCTCTGTGGGTGGGATTAAGCACCTGTTCTTCCTACCTGTTGCTAACCTAGCTACCATAGCTAACCTAGCTACCCTAGCTATCCCTAGCTACTCTAGCTAACCCTTGCTACCCTAGCTAACCTAGCTAACCCTATTTAGCCCTAGCTAACCCAAGCTAACCCTTGCTACCCTACCTAGCTACCTTTTTTGTGTCATTTCATCAATAAAATAATAAATAATAAACTAGTAGACAAGCGATATAAACAGGATATATAACATATATATAAACGGGAGGAGAAACTTAAACAAGACTAAGTATAACAACAGGAACAATATAAACGGGGGGATTAAAAAAGGTTGAAATACACAGAAACAATCTGATGGTTACTTGTGCTGTTTGTGCCTCATTGTTCAAACATCGCAAAGCAACAGAAAATCATTTTAAAAACAGAACACAGGTTCGACTTTTGGCCACGGCGGCTCAATCACCAGGGGCAGGAAGTGAGGTCAAACGGGACAAGAGTACTACAAAATAAAACGGTAAGCAAGAATGGACGAAGCACAACGGGGGAGATAAGAACGACTCAGAAGTCCTAAGAAGAGTCGAAAGTCTTTAATAAAAGAAAAAGGGAGAACAGAAAGTTTCCTGTGACTTTACGGAATCGACAATCTGACATTCGTGTCGACTTCACGCAGCGTCTGAGGGCGACGTTCATGTTTCGTTAACGAGGACACAAGAGATTTAGACTCTTTAGTAAAATGTCCTTACTGGGTTTCTTTTGGCTGGATGACCATGAAAAACTTGAGTTATGTTTTAGGGAGGGAACTTTTTATTATTGCAGAATATTTAGTTTAAGACTGAGCTGTGAAATAACCTGTAACTCTGGTGTCTCGTAAATAAACCATCGATCGGTCGATCGGCCGGCTGTGTGGAGGGGAGGAAGGGCCAGTGTTTCTATGGAGACCTTCCTGGAGAGACAGACCGCGATGGAGGACGACACCAGACACGAGGAGGGAGCCCGCAGTCTTCTCATCGATCGGCGCCTCATTAAGGAAATAAGACACCAGCGAGTTGGCTTCAGAACGACCTGCCTCATCTGAGCGACGGAGGAGACGCTCGATCCCACTCTGCCGTTCTTCGGCCGGCCAGCGTAGGTGGACGGGTGACACGGGGTGAAGGAGGAGCTGAACGCCAGGCTGTGCTGTCTGGTTGAACGTTTCAGGGCTGTTTCATCTCTGATGGGTCTGCTCAGAACTTTGAACCCGTAACCACGCCCACTAGTGATGTCACACTGTACGACACACCCTCGAGTCCATTGTGACATCACTGCAGCGGGGGAGGAGTTAAAGCACCAAGGTATGACCCTTTAAAGAACACTGTTCCACCAGTACCAGTACCGGTACCCGTCTCTACATCATCAGTACTACTACCAGTACCAGTCTCTACATTACCAGTACCAATACCAGCATCAGAACTGGTACCCGTCTCTACTCCACCAGTGCCAGTACTGCTACCAGTATCAGTGTCTGCTGCACCAGTACCAGTCTCTACATTACCAGTACCAATACCAGAAGCAGTACCAGCCTCTTCCCCACCAGTACCAGCATCAGTACCGGTACCAGTGTCCGCTCCACCGGTACCAGTACAGGTACCAGTACAGGTACCGGGGGCCCTCACCTGTGCGCAGTAGAGGTTCATGAGGCTGAGCGTGAAGAACTGCAGGCAGACGGGGAAGCAGTAGAGCAGCCAGAAGGCGAAGGGAGCGAGCGCGTTGGCGGTCACACAGTCTCTGAAGTAGAAGGAGAAGAGGAGGGCGCGCAGGGCGGCCCACAGCAGGCACAGGAACAGGAAGGCCGTCTGGTAGCTGAAGCGCTTGTGCCGGTACCGCAGCACCAGCCAGAGCTGGGCGTAGACGAAGGCGAAGAGCAGCGAGTAGAAGACGGTGTAGGCGATGGTCAGGCCCAGCTTCACGTAGGGGGGGATGGCCGGCGTTATGGTGGGAGGGGGAGGGAGGTGGGAGCCGTTACCGGCATGCTGCTGCTGCTGCTGCTGCTGCTGCTGCGCCGGGTTCCCCTCCATCGCCTCCCCATTCATCCCCCCTGCGTTCCCCAGGAGAGGGAGGGAGGAAGAGGGGGTTAGAGACGGAGCAGCGGCCTCTGATCTCCAGCCGAGGACGAAGAAACGTGTCGGAGCTCGTTAGACGGATCCTCCGCATCCATCGACTCTCCTCTAGACACACCGTCTGACTCAGGGGGGAGGAGGAGAGACAACTCCCCTCTCTCAGCCTGCTGGAGAGCCATTGGTGGCTGCTGGTCACATGGTCGCACTCCCAGGCAGGTGATTGGCTGAGCAGGAGGAGGGATGCTGCAGAGGGGAGAGGAAGGTGGAGAGATGGATCTGGAAGGAGAGAGAGGGAGCACACACACTCACACACACACACACACACACACACACACTCTCACACACACACACTCTCTCTCACACACACACACACACACACACACACACTCACACACACTCTCACACACACACACACACACACACACTCTCACACACACACACACACACTCTCACACACACAGGTGAATGTGTTTTATGACAAATGTTTTTATTTTAGTGTATTTTTAGAAAACAGTCAAATTAAATGCTTTTATTTTGATTTTCACATAAATGAAACGATGAGATAAATAAATATACAACTAAAATATTCCTCCTGTTCGTTCTCCTCCTCCTCCTCCTCCTCTTCCTCCTCCTTCTTCTCCTCCTCTTCCTCCTCCTCCTCCCTCTCCTCTTCCTCCTCCTCCTCCCTCCAGCAGAGGGTGCACCTACACTCTGTGTCCACTGGGGGGCGACAGCAGCCTGAATCTACCTGTTGAGCTCCGGCTGAAGAAGACCTGATGAGCCACAGCGTCTCCATGACAACGCTGATTGGTTTGTTCACTTATGTATTTATTCTGATGCATCATGGTCCAAGAGCTGTTAGTGTGAGATCACCTGTAGATCACCTGTAGATCACCTGTAGATCACCTGTAGATCACCTGTAAACTCTCATCTACACCTGAATCCAACTTTTTATTTCTCATTGAAGCTTTTATTTTGGGAAGAAAAAAAAAAGTTGACCGGAAGTCCAGGTAGCTGGTGCCGCTGTCCCTCCCTCCCTCCCTCCCTCCCTCCCTCCACTCCTCCCTCCCGCCTCTCCCTCTCCTTCAGTCCACCGTACCGGCTGCTCGTGTCGCCGCCGCCGCTCTCGCCTCCTCGCCGGCTTCCTTCTGTGCGGAGCCCCGCTGCCGGTCTGCCTGCGTGTGTGGAGCCTTTTGTGGGGAACATGAGTCCCGGGTCCCGGAGCTGGCTGTGGGTCTGCTCCTGCCTGCTGAGCCTGGCTGCAGTGAGCCGGGCTCTGGAGCTGGAGGAGCTGTTCGACTTCGGAGACGAAGCCGGAGACCGGCAGCTGCCGCCCGGCTCCGACTCCACCGAGGAGCTGCGTCTGGACGGATCCGTGATGTTCTTCAGCGAGACCTCCGACAGACTTCATGTGAGTGTACCGGCCGGCCGGTGGTGCGTTCAAGGGGCCGGAGGGCAGATTTAATCAGTATGTTCATTCATCAAAGCTGCAGAAGGACTCAAGAATCAGTGGAAGAGGCGCTGAAAAATGAGTAAAAATCAAACCAGGTTCGGCCTTTAAAAAAAAAAAAAAAACCCAAACTCACTCATTCAGTTTTAAAACAGAAAGTTTTCTCTAACTGTGTTAACTAAAGTTTAATAAGATAAAAATAAATCAGTATGAACTTAAAATGACTGAAATTCAAATGAGGTTCTGCAACTATGGTTTATTCAGTTTCTTCTGTCCAGTCATGTAATGAAATATGTGATAATACCAGTAATAGTCATAATAAAGTGTCCAGAGCTGAAATATCAGTTAGTATCTCTAACTCTTACTGGATCACTGACACAATGATCCACTTAGAAAACTCACGATTGATCCAAAGAACAGGATCTCCTCATTTTCAAACCGTACGTGTCTCCTGTTAAGGTTGAATGTGATAAATAACCTTTTAGCAGAAAAAGGGCTCAGTTTTGTTCTCAAACAGACAAAAGTTTAACCCACACGTTACGAGAGCTCCACCCTCTGCTCTGTTAAATCAGCCGAAATTTGAATGGAGTTTGGTGCTAAATTCACTTCAGAGATGACTTTGAGCACAAAGCTTTTATTTTATTTTGTCTTTGTCTTTTATTTATTCACCCCCAAATTAAAGGGGGTTTTGAGTTATATTTGATTGGTTATTGATCCAGATGGCTGCATTGATCTATCTGTTAAGTGCTCTTTCAGTCACCGTCTTCTCTCTGTTTGTTTGTCGACACCTGATGATGAGGTTTTCAGTGACACCTCAGCTCCTTTCAGTTCTTACACCTCAGCCTGCACTTTAAATCCTTCCAGGGGTTTTAATACACAATTCACTTCAACACTTGGACTGACAGTTTACTGGCACTGATGTCTTCCAGGGCTTCTACTTCCACTCCAGCTTAGTCTCTCACTTCCACTTCAGGGATTTCAACTTCTTTCAGTGCCTGAGCTTCAACTTCAGTTACATTCAGTGCTGTAGTCCTAGTATTTTTCTACCTGGGTCCTCTGTGTCCACATCCTGGTGTGTGAGTGACTGGTAGGTAGTAAAAGTGTTGGAACTGGTCCAGTAGATCACCTCAGCCAGCAGACACCAAACGGGCTGCAATGGCTGCAACGTGATCCTTTGGGACAACTGCACCTGATCACAGTAGGTCCACTAAAAGAGCTTGTTTGATCCACTGACAGGCTCAGAGTGTTATTCTAAGTGTGTGACAGCATCATGGAAAGGATCCCTACAGAGAGAGACCTGGAAGATCCTTTTGGTTTAACCACAAACAGCACACACACCAGACTACATTCACTAAAACAGGGATTTTAGAGAACAGGACACAGGAGCTGCTGCTCTGCTGCTGCCTCCATCAGTCAGTGTGTGTGTGTTACTGTGTGTTACACAAATGTTTTGTTGGATCCAAACTGACCCTTTAAAGCACCAAAGTCACACAATAACACAAAGAAACTAACTGATCAATGCAGCAGCAGGCCAGCAACTCCCGTATAAAATCCCTGTTTTAGTGAATGTAGTCTGGTGTGTGTGCAGAGAGCGATATAACGGCTGTTTGTGGTTAAACCAAAAGGATCTATCTCTGTAGGGATCCTCTCCATAATGCCGTCAGGCGTTTCACATGTAAATCTCCAGCAGTGAGCACTGATTGACTCCTGATTGACTTGTTTGATAAGTGAATTGTCTCGTCACCGTAGCCTCAGAGCTCTCTGTTTGTTTGTTTGTTGACACCTGATAAGGTTTTCTATTGGCTCTTAATCACCTCCACTGCTTTTAGAAGTGTTTACAAAATAAGAGTCCTCTCTGTCTGTCTGTCTGTCTGTCTGTCTCCTCAACAATACTTGTTATTTAACGTCATTTAAAACCGTTAAAGAGAGTTTTGGCTTTCCGAATGAAGAATGACTTGATGATTATCAGCAGCATGAGTGGATTAAGATGGCTGACGTTTCTCGCCTGAAAGTTACAATCAAATCACCGCAAAGAGACACGAAACCACTACAAATACACAACATGACTTTAAAGACACAGAAGAAAATAATGATAAAGAGAAACTGTACTATAATCAGCTGAAAGTGACTCTTTCCTAATACCTAAACGTTCTTAAAGCACATTCAGGTGATTTAAATCTAATTTAAATACGTGAGAAGGACGTGATTTTACTTGAAAAACTATGATTATCAAAACAGGAGTGCAGTTAAATGTCTGCTGTTTCTCTCTGTGAGGTGGAAAAACTGCAGGAAAGTAGAAAAACCTCAGATTTGCACTCGGTTGCATCTTCGGTGAGCAGACAGGTGGAGGTCTGTTGTTTGTTCGCTTCGTGAAACAGAGGCTGGAATGTGAGTCAATTAAAAGCCAGCACAGATAAGCCTTTCAACACACACACACACACACACACACACACACACACACACACACACACACACACACACACACAGTGAATGCATTCCTCAGGTCATGTGACAGCTAATCCAGATTGGAGCATCTACACTAGGTGTGAAACTCAACGCGCCAAACTTCACTCATTTTTTTGCTCATTCTGACCAGCTTTGTTTTACTGTCTTTGTCCAGTGAGAGAAGAAGAGAATTGAGGGTAAATTTGTCTTTTGGAAAACCTGGTTTACCAGACGGGCTGGAACAGGGTTCATCCACACTCTTTAAAGTCTGGAAAATGACCATCTTAGACGTTATGATTTCAAGGTTGAAAGTGTGCTTGAATTCAATTTACTCCTTAAAAATGCTCGGTTTTTCAACCTAATCTGGTGTTTCATCGAATCTTGTAGTACTTGAAATGAAGTCTTGTCTGTTTGCTGTCTGAGGATATAAACACTGATCTCTGTGGGCACGTATAGAAACAAGCTAGGCGCTGATGATTAAGTCCTGGGAAAGTGCTTGGATTTTTTTCTTAAAAAGCTGTCCGCACCCACTAGAAGGCCCAGGCTGAAACATCTAGTGTAAGACTTTGATTAGTTTGGTTTATATTTTGCTCACATGGAGCATATTTCAAAGTAAAGTTTTGTTTAATGAAACAAACCACAGCCATAGCTTTAAACTGCCAGCTAACACTTCCTGTCTGACACACACACACACCTGTGACGCTATTAGCTTGTCGGTATTTCAAGGTATCAAGTCATTATTTTGAGATATGATATATGTATTTTTCTGAAACAATAAGTCGGTCTTTTAAAGTCAAAGTCAAAAATAATGAAGACTTTTTCATCCTCCGTATGTTTCTCTACTCTGTGACTGATCCGTTCAGGCTGCTGGGTGTCCTCACGGCCTCTGGTCCGTCCACGCCGACGCGGTTGTTTCTTGTGTTTCAGCCATTTGTCCCCCCCCCCTCGTTAAACCAACAGGCTTCAGACCTCACAGGTCGCTCTGGTCGTCGCCGTGTTTCACGTCCGTTGAGGCGCTGCAGGCCAGGCTCGTTTCACAGACAGGACAGGAAACACCTGTTGGTTTTACCCCACGAGCTGCGGCGCAGTCTGGTCTGTCAGCACACCACCACAATTAGACTGGTTTTAATTCCATACTTGGACGAATATTATCTCATGAAGTCATTTTTTTATTTTCAGAAATATTAACTGTTCTCTGAAAATGATCAGCTGCACAAGAACTTAATCCTCTAAATGAAATAAAATCTAAATCTGTTGTTAAGAAATAACTAGTGCTGTGTTAAAATGCACGAGTGAGCCTATAGGGGGCGCTAGCAGGACCTACGACTGGTAGTTATATGATGGCACCATTTTATACCCCATACATCTAATATGATTGATGAGCTTTGAGACAACATTATTACCAGACTACATTCACAAAAACAGGGATTTTAGCTCACAGGACACAGTTCACATAATTCACATAATAACGCAAAGAAACTGACTGTTTGACGCAGCAGTAGACAGAAACAGTCATTTTACTTTGCAGAACATGAGTCACTGGTCTACTGCTGCCTCGAACAGTTAGTTTGTTTGTGTTATTATTTGAATTTGAGCCCTGTGTGCTGTTCTCTAAAATCCCTGTTTTAGTGAATGTAGTCTGGTGTGTGTGCTGTTTGTGGTTAAACCAAAAGGATCTTCCAGGTCTCTCTCTGTAGGGATCCTTTCCATGATGCTGTCACACACTTAGAATAACACTCTGAGCCTGTCAGTGGATCAAACAAGCTCTTTTAATGGACCTACTGTTGTTAGAAACTTTTTTGTCCGGTTCTTACATTGACAGCTCAAGAACTCAACGGAGGTTTTCAGTCTGGTCTCACAAGCAGTTTATTCTGGTCACAGGTAAAGTACTCGCAGCGCTGGACTCATGACGGACCCCGAGGGGCCGGTCAGAGGAGCCCCCTCTGGTGTGTCCTGTCCTGTCTCTGTTTCCAGACATCTCATGTTTAAATACTTGTTGGATATCATAAAGTACGTAACCATTTCTGATGAACTGTTTAGGTTGGTGCATCACAGACAGCACGTTCCTGTAGTGATGTTATGGTAATCTAACAGTTGGATGTTGGGTGCAAGGCGTGTATCTATAATCTAACTTCAGAATATGTTTTGCACAACAAAAGCACTACAATCAAGGTCTGTCTGTACATTCTGGAGGTCAGACTGACATATTCTGTTCACTCTCATGAGGAGAGAGTAACTTTATTTGAGAAGGCCTGAAACATTCTATGGTCATATTAGATTCTAACTCAACACTGTGATCAGGTGCAGTTGTCCCAAAGGATCACGTTGCTGAGGTGATCTACTGGACCAGTTCCAACACTTTTACTACCTACCAGTCACTCAGACACACTCCTGCGAGAAATTCCCACAGTGTGAAGCTCTTATTGGTTGCTGCAGTCAATAAAACACCCACCCCCTCTTTTAAGTGTCTACCCCCCCACCACCCCCACAAACAGCCCCCTCCCTCCAGGGTGAGTGCCATCCTGTTGGCCTCCCCAGTAATTATCAGTGCTGCAGAGACTCTCCTGGAGCTCTCCCCAGATTCAGCGGTGGATAATAACATCACGTCTCCTGGCTCGGCTCCAGCTGCTGCTGTGGAGGGTTTTTCCGGCGGGGCGCTGCGTCCCCGGCAGGAAGCGGAGCGTCCTCACGGAGCCAGCACATCTGGAACGTATAGATGGGAGACAAACCAGATGGCAGCGCTCAGGGTGTTTCCTCCCTCGGCTGTTCTCACACTGATACTGATGATCTCAGGGGTCGGACATGTGTGATGTCAGCCGTGAAGTCATCACATGTGCAAACGGGACATGTGCTACCGCAGACTCCACATGTTTGTGCCTTTATCTATCAATCGATCGATCAATCAATCGATCAAACTTAATCTGCCCAGCACCTTTCAACCTCACCAGCAGTAAGACTGAACCATCACGAACTGAAGAAACAACCTGAGACGGATACAGGAAAAATAAATAAATTAAATTAATTAAATAAAAATTATTATATATTATAAAAATAATATATATATATAAAAAATATTAATGAATCCAGAAAATAAAAAATATTAATAATGATTAAAAAAGAAAAATAAATCTGAAATGGATCTAAAAGCAATAATAAAAACAATATAAAATAAAATGATACTAAGAAATAATAGTGAATAATAATAACATAAAATTAAAAGATAAAACAAAATTAGAAAAGACAAAAATCATTTAAAAGCAATAATAATAAGAATAATAATATGAGATAATGTGTTAATAAAAGTTAGTAAAGTTAAATAAAATCTACACTAAGTTAATATTATGTTGATATAAAAGACAAATAAAATTGACGAGTTAAAACATTCTAAATTATTAATAATAGAATAACAGATATAATTTAAATTTCATCTGTTAAAGGACCAAACCACTCTTTCTGTCCGTCCAGCTGCTTAAATGATGACTTTCTGTCATTTCGCTGTAAACTGAATATCTTTGGCAGACATAATGGATTAATGGATAAAGAAAGAGTCTAAACTACATTTTATTAAGATTTTAAAGGTGTATTAAGCCTTTAAAACACACATTTTGACCCTGACGTCCTCTTTCTGCGACAGTCTGAATCACTCGTTCACATTTTCACATATTTAAGTGAAAACAAAACGTGTGGTTGGTGCCTCGTCAGTTCTGTGGAAGAGATCGACCCAAAGTCCGCTTGGCGTTTATAAAGAAGATCCTATTTTTGTTTCTTACATAAATTATATTAACAGATATTAAAACGTTGGTTTTCTTCGGGGTCTCAGGAAGGTAAAACTCTCCATGACGGACACAAAGCTCCTATTTGAGCCCATCACCATCATCATCATCATCATCATCATGTTCAACCTGTTGACTCCTGAGGGCGTCGCTAGCTGTTAGCCGTTAGCTGTTATCCATTAGCCATTAGCTGTTAGCCGTTAGCTGTTATCCATTAGCCATTAGCTGTTAGCCGTTAGCTTGTTTGGCTCAGACAAAAAGCTTCCCGTGTGCCTGTGATGAAGTTTGAGTGTCTGCAGTTTCCTGCTGGGAGCCTCATGCTGCCGTCAGTCATGCGTTTCTCTGGAGGGGGGGTGGGGGTGGTCATGGGGGGGGGGCGATGGTCAAAAGCCCCCTGAAGAGACGTCTCTCAGACTTAACAGAGGCAGTCATGCAGGACCTCTTTCCTCTCCGGCTCTTATTTCATCTCCTCTCCTGCCTCAAACTCAGATATTTCTTTCCTGACCTTTGACCTCTTCGCTCTGAAGGTGTGTGGCGTTATTCTGCAGGGTCACCTTCTGACCACCAGCTTCAATTATCTCAACTTAGTTTGTGTTTTTTTTCTGTCGTCTTGTCATCAAACTGCTCTGCAGAACAACGGTGCTGCTACATGACCAGAGAAAACAGAGAAAACAGGCTGCGGTGTTCCTTTTAGCTCAAAATGCAGAAAACCTACAACACCCAGAATGCACTGCAGCGCTGTCCTCACCTGCTGACTGTGTGTCATTCCTCCGCACTATGTTCTGGATCACATCAGGATCCCCGAACGTCTGAGTGCAGCGTTAAACTATTAAAATAGTTTTCTTACAGACAGGAAATGTAGTTCCAATTACTCATCTGTAGTTCTAATTACTCATCTGTAGTTCTAATTACTCATCTGTAGTTCTAATTACTCATCTGTAGTTCCAGCAAACAGCCGTAGAGCCAAATGAGCAAGGAGCTCTGGATTCAACATGGAGGAAAGTTAAACGTTGTTCATTTGTGTAAACCAACCACACAGTAATGATACAAACCCAGCTGACAAGCAACAAAGTTTCCCTTTAATTGCCTTTAAATACTACAATACCCATGAGCCTCGGCTGCCAGTCAGTCAGAAGTTTTGGTGCCGTCAAACGAACGCCGCCCTCTTGTGGTGTCCACGAGTTGTGATGAATTGTTGACGTTGTCAGAAATGGAAGTTAATTATTTAGTAGACGGTTGTAATTTTAGTTGTGTAGCGTTTTTCTTTGTTGTTTTGTGTCTGAGAAAATAAAAGTTTGTTTCCTGTGTTAACTTAGCGCTACCCGCTCGTTAGCTTCCAGACGCAGACACGAGCTCCATTTGAGGTTAGCTTGACTTTCGGCTGTGGCGTCGTCTTCCTCCTCGAAAATCTGCTTCTCTTTAAATACTACAATACCCATGATCCTCGGCTGCTGAAAGAAACCAGTCAGAAGTTAGAATCAGATCTGTAGCACGTTCAGAAACATGAGCTCACTGAGTGTTTTATTAGATGTCATCTTTGGAAACAGAATCTGAAGCTCTGTGATTGGTTGTTTTGTACTGAAGCGTTCCCTGGCAGGTGTAGCTTTGACCCAACATGGTGGCTAGTTAGCTTTGACCCAACATGGTGGCTAATTAGCTTTGACCCTACATGGTGGCTAGTTAGCTTTGACCCAACATGGTGGCTAATTAGCTTTGACCCAACATGGTGGCTAGTTAGCTTTGACCCTACATGGTGGCTAGTTGGCGGACACCCAACATGTTTGGTAAACCTACCTCCAACATGGCAGGTAGTTAGCGTGCACCCATGTAGCAACTAGTAAGCTTACACCCAATATGGTGACTAGTTAGCATACAGCCAACTTGGCGGCTAGTTAGCGAACACAGTGAGGAACAGAAATAGTCTTATTTTGATTGTTGATACAATATCAGATGGCAGTTTTAGCTTCAGCTCGCCAGGAAACAGAGTCTGAAGCTCTGTGAGTGGATGTTTCATACTGAAATGCACCTTGGAAGATGTAGTTGACTTCTCATCCTCATCCACAGATGTGGATATTTTCTAACACAGTTGTTCATCTTTTGTGCTGATGGTTAAACCAGGAGAGTTTCATGTCCGACATCCATCACCAACACTTTAACTGCCCCGCTGGAGTCCCAAAGTAACTGCTCCTGCTCTGTAACTCCCATTTTAAGGAGGGGATTTTAGATTTTAGCTGCATGAAGGCACGTCTCTGGACAGAACAGCTGTTTTCTCTCTGCCTGGTTGAATGAGCCTGGGGAGATAAGATGGCGGACAGTAACGTATACAGTTTATGTCTGGAGCTGCTTATGTGTTTAAGGCCTGAGCCAAACATCAGCACCAGCTCACACTGGATGGAAGATAACGGTCCGTCTGTGCTCCCACAGACACCACAGCGTTTCTCACTTCTGTGGCCGCCAACGGAGTTTTTAAAAACACTGAATATTACCTGCATCAGTACCTGTTTGTGTACCTACACCGAGGACGTGTCCGCACTCATGTGGACTATGTCAAAAGGTTTTAAGAGACGTTCTCCAACATCCACCAAAGTAAATAAACAGATTTAAAGGTCCTATATCGTAAAAATGTGTTTAGTAGGATAAAAGCTAGACCGTCTGACTCATTGTCGCCAAACTTAAAAATCAGTAAGTCTGCTGTGATCGCTCAAAAAAAGACTCACCTGTGAGGTGATGTGTCTGGATGTGTCCCGCTGCCACATTATTATTTTAACTGAGCCATAAGGCCGGTAAGGACGGCAGGTCGGCCCGACATGGTGGCATTTACCCTTCGTCCAGTATGGCGGCTAGTTGATGTACCGTCTGGTTAGCAGACACCCAACAAGGCAGCTAGTTAGCGTACACCAGATATGGTGGCTAGTTAGCATACACCAGATATAGCGGCTAGTTAGCGTACACCAGATGTGACAGCTAGTTAGTGTACACCAGATATGGCGGCTAGTTAGCGTACACCAGATGTGACAGCTAGTTAGCGTACACCAGATATAGCGGCTAGTTAGCGTACACCAGATGTGACAGCTAGTTAGCATACACCAGATATAGCGGCTAGTTAGCGTACACCAGATGTGACAGCTAGTTAGCGTACACCAGATGTGACAGCTAGTTAGCGTACACCAGATATAGCGGCTAGTTAGCGTACACCAGATATAGCGGCTAGTTAGCGTACACCAGATATGGCGGCTAGTTAGCGTACACCCAACATGGCGGTGAGTGTACGATGGTGGTCGTCCATCAAGGGGAAGGTTGGAGGTTCGATCCTCTAAGTCGGCATGTTGAAGTACTGAACCTCGAGCAAAGCTTCAGACTCCAACTTAGATTCCTCCTCATTTAGCCAACATGTCTTATTTTATTAAAAAACTGATTTAATTATCAAAACAATAACAAGCAACGAGGTGGCGTTAATGGCTGATTAGCCCCGCCCCCGAGAATAAGAGGTGACCTGCTGGCGAGGGTCCACGTCAGGGTCGCTGCCCCCGGCCTCCAGCAGTAACTGTGGCATGTGCCCCCGTCAGTGTGAGGCGGATTTGAGTTAATGAGGTTAAAAAGATCCTTTTTTCTCCAAGTGAATGGGACGCTGTCATGAGGAATTCCTGTGGGCCGACGGAGAGAACGGAGAGGCAGAAAGACGCTGAGTGCTGAAATCCACAATCAGCTCAAAGTCTTAAAGAGAAACGATCCACAAACGGACTCGATTTCCTCCATGATTATTATCAACAGTCTCGTTAGCAGGAGGTTTCAGATACTAAACTATAATTAATGATGAACCACATCAGCTCAAACTAAGAGGAGTCATTGTACTTATTATACTTTATACTGTACTGCAGTAATACTGTAGTCACACTGAAATAATACTGTAGTATTACTGTATTTGTATTGTTGTAATACTCTATTATACTGTGGTATTCCTGTAGTAGTCCTGTAGTATTACTGTATTTGTATTGTTGTAATACTCTATTATACTGTAGTTATACTGAAGTATTCCCGTAGTATTCCTGTAGTAGTACTGTAGTAGTCCTGTAGTAGTACTGTAGTAGTCCTGTAGTAGTACTGTAGTAGTACTGTAGTATCAGTATCATTAACAGCCCAACTTGTCTTCTGCTCCAGATCAACACCAACGGGTTTGTGGCGCCCGTCCAGCCCCCGGCGGAGGACCAGTACTTGGGCAAGATGCCGTCCGATTTCCCGATGATGGCGGCGCTGCTGGGCAACATGGACGCCAGTGACGGACGGGGGAAGGTCCACTACAGGACGGACAGCAGCCCCGCAGTACTGACGCGGGCTGCCGAACACATCAAGAGGGCGTTCCCCAGAGACGACCTGGTGGAGCCCGACAGCGCCCTCGTCGTCACCTGGGAGAACATGGCCGCCCAGGGGACGTCTGGACGGGGAGACGGCCTGGACGCTAAGGTGAGGACCGATCACGGGGTTTACCGGCTCAGGACAGCGTGTGAAAATGAGTCCTCTTCACATATTTAACTTTGGCTACTTTTGTCTGTAATTAAAGGCTGTAATCAAGTTAAATGCTAATGCTAACATGCTTACCATGTTTATGCTAACACACTGATAATAAGCAGGTATCCTGTTTTCATACGTTCACCGTCCTCACTTAGCGCGTTAGCATGCTAACATTTGCTAATTTAGCACTGAACACAGTACAGCCAATATTTGGTCATAAACAAATAAACATTTTGATCTGCTGGTGGCGCTGGAGGAAGAGTCAGATGATGACTTCAGTCAGTGGGATTGATCCTCTGGAGACCATGAAGGTCTGTAAGATGAAGACTTTTTACGTTTATTGGATCAGAAGTGCAGTTTTGGAGGTTTTAATTTCTTCCAGAGGTTTGAACCTTCACTTTAGGATCCGATTAGTTCACCTGTCGACAATTCAAACGCACGACGATCCTCATTGCACCTGAACATATCGTCAGTTTTCCACATTACTCATCGACAGTCCGATAAACCCGAACTCCTTTTGTTATTTACTAACTGTTGTCACATATCAGACCACATCCGTCTGAAACATAACGAGCACGTCCTTGTTATGGCTGCAGGCGTTAGCTCGCTAACGTAGAACCTCAAATGTGTTGTTTTACCAAAGTATTTAATTTATTTTACACACAGCGTGGGTTTCGTCCAGTTTTTACTTCCCAGTAAATTCTTAAAATCCAAAATGTGTGAGACTAAAAGTAAATTACATGAATTAACTTGAACTGGAGCTTCTATATTTCAGTTTTCATTTATTGTTTTCAGTTCTGAGTTGCAGGTTGGTTAGGTTTAGGAGAAGATGGCGTAGGAGAAGATGACAATATTAAAGGCAGGAACATTAAACACTAAATATACTCTTTACAACATACACCTGGGTGTATATAGCATCTGTCTAAACTTTATTTGTGTGGCACATGAAACGCAGCACAAAAGCACTTTACAACAAGGAAATCACAGCCGTCAAGAGCTTCACATGAAACGGACACAAGATGAACATAAAAACTAATTAAAATCCCTAAAATAGAAAACAGAGAAAGTTAAATAAACTAACAAAAACAAGTCAGAATAAATAGTATAGAATCAGAATGAAATCAAGTAAAAAAGTTTTTCTATAAAAAAGCATTTTGAGAAGTTTAAAGTGAAAAATAAGTTTTTAGCTTTGTTTTCACAATGTTTATGTATAAAACTAACGTTAGCTTAACATTCTCCCATAATATAATATCCCATAATAGTCTAATCACAATAAAACAGTCGGGTCGGGTTGTTTTTTCGTGTCGGCTTTGATTATATTTTCAGTTAGAATCGACAACTTTCCCCTGAAAACTTTGTGTTCACAGTAAATTACCAGTTTACTAGCAACACTTGAATGCAACCCAGACCAACAGCCCTGCTTTAAAAAGAGACCTGATGATATTCAGTGTCTGTCGGACTGTTTGTGCAGCTGTTCGTGTAAACTGGTGACTCACTGTTTGATGGAAGAAACGCTGTAACTGTCTTATTCAGGCGTTTGTTTGCACGGGAGCAATCGGTGACTTTCATTTCAAACTAAAGTTCCCGACGGCGACTGTGAGCTCGTGCTGCAGGTTAATGTTCAGGACAGAAGTACCACTGCTGAGCGCCAGAGTAAAAAACTAAGACCAGAAACGAGGAGTACAGCAGGCAGGGAGGAAGAGTTACGATCAGATACACAACAGAAAACGTCCTCTGCACACGTGCTTCCTGTTTCTTTTCTTTGGTGAAAGAGTAATATGAGCAGGTGCTTCTGTCTTTTACTTCTTTTATTGAAATGTTTAATTTTATACAACCAACTGCAAAAACACATGCTAACAGACCCAATATACAAAACACACAAGACGAATAAATAGATAAATAAGTTTAAAAGGAAGAATACAAATAAATAAATAAATGAAATAAGAATATATGTGACATAAAATTAAAAAAAATTATATACAGACACGCAGTATATCAAGTTATCACATGCACACTCATCTACTAACATTTCCATATAATAGCCACTGGATATTAGCAGCTAGCTTTACGTTAGCCACTGGACATTAGCAGCTAGCTTTACGTTAGCCACTGGACATTAGCAGCTAGCTTTACATTAGCCGCATGACATTAGCAGCTAGCTTTACGTTAGCCACTGGACATTTGCAGCTAGCTTTACATTAGCCACATGACATTAGCAGCTAGCTTTACGTTAGCCACTGGACATTAGCAGCTAGCTTTACGTTAGCCACTGGACATTTGCAGCTAGCTTGACGTTAGCCACTGGACATTAGCAGCTAGTTTTACGTTAGCTTCAATGACTGCATGCTGCTCTACGCAGGGTCCATCACCAGGGCATTTCTGATTTTAAGAATAACGCCGAAGCACAAATTTACTTCACCTGAACTCACGAATCCTGAAAAATTACGAAAAATGAATGAAAAGCGAAGGGAGTTTGGTTTGACTTGGTCCTTCAGTATCACTGCAAATAACTGCCCGCCATGAGAAACGTGGCCTTGTGGACTAAAACATCTCCTTTGCCCTTTTCAGAGAAACACTTTCCAGCTGGTTGTGGCCTCCATGAAGGACTCGTCCTCCTGGGCCATCCTCCTCTACCCCAGAGCCGCCCTGCAGTTCGTCTCCACCTCAGTAGGGGGCGAGAGTAAACCTCTGGAGGCTGGCTTCAACGAGGGCCTCGTGTCGGGCTGGCTTTGGGGCACCAAGCAGGGGGCGTACTTCCGCAGCACCACCGATGACGAGACCTCCGTCCGGGACCTTACAGAGTACGAATCTGACGCCACAGAAATCATGACGCTGAGACAAAAGTTCACTCAGACATGAAAACCTTTTCGTCCTGTTGTCGGAAAACATGACGTTTACGCGCTAATCAGTTTACGGAGCTAATCAGCTCTGCGCCAAAATGATGTTCTTCTGAATAGACACTGGGACACACAGGCTGGGATCTAGTATTATTGTGTTATATAATATATTACAGTCACAGTCTGATTGGGCAATTACAGCGTCCTAATCACTACTTTATGTCTAGTTATTGATTTCTGTGATAGGAAGCCGTGTGATGAACGGTGTGACGTCCAACACGGCTGTGTGTCTACAGTGAACTAATGAAGCTTCAGGTCAGATATTTGAGGTTTACACCATTTGGGATGCTGTGTGATGGATAAAAATAAACTGTAGTTTATTTTATTAACAAATTCTGTTATTGATAAAGAAAACAGTTGCACAACAATATAACATACAGAAATCTACATTTTTGGAGAAACTCACAAAAGCTAAAATTCCAAATAACTCACACTTGTTGTTTCCATCACGTCCCAAATAGATAGAATTTAATTCCAACCAATAACCAGCATAATGTTTAACATTTAGTAGCTGAGTCGGCGTCTGTCAGTACAGTTCACTTGAAGGTCTTGACCTCCCCAATATGGCCGCCGTGCCGGTGAGCGTCTATGGTTCTCTACGTATGCGATGCCTCGTGGAGACTGATTCTTCTTCCTTCTTGTGTCCATCTAGAAAGACGAACTCAGGACAGAGAGGTGTTTGGGTGTTCGAGGTCGGCTCCTCGCCTCTCTTCATTGGTATTACGCCAGGAATGGCCCCCGACCTACCAGAGGAGGAGCAGGAAGGCGCCACCGAGCTTCCCGTCACCATGTTGCCAAGGCAACCCGACGAGCGACCGAGGGAGGGCTTCTCAACCTACGAACCCCAGACGACGACAATGACTGAAGCCGTACCAGAAGAGAAGGAGGAGTCGCCAGAGGCCGAGACGGTCGCGCCAGGTTACGCGAGACCGCACACCGAAGAACCAGGCCAGTTAGAGCCAGAATACCCGAGTTACCCAGAACCCTCTGAGCAGACACACCCCGACCAAGCCGGGACCAGCTCCCCAGACTCTGAACCGGTCCGACCACGGTACACCGACCCTGAACCGGTCCGACCACGGTACACCGATCCTGAACCGGTCCAACCACGGTACACCGACCCTGAACCGGTCCGACCAGTGCACCCCTATTCCCGGCCCCATCAACCCCAGATAGTCGTGATAGACGAGGACGAAGACCTGAATGTGAACGGTAAATCACAGAAGAGTTATTTTCCTGTTTTCCATTTTCTTTTCATCCAACACGAGCTGATTTTGTTGTTCGGTTGTTTCGTCGCAGTGTTTGCGTACGATTCGGAGACGTGCGCCCACAACAGGCACAAATGCTCGGCCTTCGCTGACTGCCGGGATTACCGCAACGGGTACTGCTGCCATTGTAGGCCTGGTTTCTACGGTAACGGCAAGGACTGTGTCGCTGAAGGTGAGAGGCAAATGTTATGAGGTGACTAGACAGACGTAAAGACAGATAGTGTCAACTAACTGTACTTATAACTTGTAAATAGCTAACTAACCATTGTACTAACTACTGTACACCTTTGATGATGTTTTTTTTAAGCTTTTAACGATAACAGTAGATTAGCACGCATCTAACCAGGCCAGAGGCTAAATGTGGTTCCTTGTTAGCACACAGGTTGATATGATACATGCGCTCTTCTTCCAGGAAAACCACAGAGGATGAACGGAAAGGTGAAGGGTCGAGTGTTTGTCGGAAACTCGCCTTCGCCCATGGAGCTTGGCCTCAACGACCTGCACTCCTACGTGGTCGCCAACGACGGACGGGCCTACGTGGCCATTAGCAACATCTCCGACAGCCTGGGTCCCTCTCTGCAGCCGCTGTCCTCCCTGGGAGGAGTCATTGGCTGGGCCTTCGCCCTGGAGCAGCCCGGCTACCAGAACGGCTTCAGTCTCGTTGGTGAGGAGACTCTTGATCCTAGAGGCTCGGTATTGTTCAGAACATTTCAGTTCCTGTACTGAAACTAAGGCTTCAAAACCGATTTCTGAAAAGTTCATAGTGCTAACTGAGCTAACAGTGGCAATGGTGCTAACAGAGCTAACAGTTTTAACAGAGCTAACAGAGTTGACAGTGCTAACAGTTTTAATAAAGCTAACTGAGCTACCAGCGCTAACAGTGGTAACAGTGCTAACTGAGCTGACTGAGCTAACAGTGCTAACAGCGCTAACAGTGGCAGCAGTGCTAACTGAGCTGACTGAGCTAACAGTGCTAAACAGTGCTGACAGTTTTAATGAAGCTAACTGAGCTAACAGAGCTTTACAGAATGAATAACCTTTGATTTTCCTTTGTGCTTCTACTATACATAACATGCTGCGAGCTTATTGGCTCTCTGACACTGATTCACTCCTTTGTGCCGAACGACGAGGCGTTTTTCCATACTCTCTAGTATCTGGTGTAGTCGTGGTAATTCAGTTTAACCTGTTCAGAAACTCACACGTCGCCTCACTCGTCCATGCAGGCGGCGTGTTTTCACGGCAGGCCGAGGTCATTTTCCAGCCCGGGAACGAGCGTCTGAGCATCAAGCAGCAGTTCAAAGGAATCGACGAACACGACCACCTGGTTGTGAGCACCGAGCTGGAGGGACGACTGCCCGCCGTCCCACCGGGATCCTCCGTCCAGATCAACCCGTACAAGGAGATCTACCAGTACGACCGAAACCGTAAGGACAGCTAACGAAGAGCCACATTTAATTCAATTGTTTAAACCAATAATTGTTAGTTGTAGTAGCTGTAAAAGCATCTTCTTCTTCTGCTCCTCCTCCTCGCAGTCATCACTTCCTCCTCCAACCGCGACTACACCGTCACCTCCCCCGACGGCACCGTCCAGACCAGAACTTACCAGTGGCGTCAGACCGTCACCTTCCAGAGCTGCCCGCACGAAGAGGCCACCAGGGCGGCGCCGTCCACCCAGCAGCTCAGCGTGGACCAGATCTTCGTGATGTTCGACAAGGAAAACCACCTGATTCGCTACGCCATGAGCAACAAGATCGGCTCCGTCCACAGTGAGTTCTGACACAAAGTCTTAATTAGAAGAAAGATGGCAATCAAAAGCCACAAAAAACAAAATTAAACTTAGAAGGGAACTCGGAGAGCGCCAACCTTCGCCAAAGCCGACATTCTGGTCTGCTGTAGCCACGTTTCCACCCGAAACACAACTAGAAAGCTAACGGTGGTAACTGAGCGAGCACAGCTAATATAGCTAACTGTTCAGATAGAGCCAAGCTAGCTAACAGAGCTAACGTGCTAACAGTGATAACTATGGTAGTTGTGGTAAGTGAGCTTATACAGCTAATATAGCTAACCATGCTAACAGTAATAACACAGCTAATATAGCTAATATTGCTAACCGTGATAACAGAGCTAATATAGCTAACCGTGCTAACAGTGATAACAGCTAACAGTGTTAAAATAGCTTGTTCTTTTCTTTTTGTTTTTCAGCATAAACTGTTTTACAGAATGTCAGAAAATAAATATGTTGAATACATAAATAAATACACCAGTGATTTATAAACAATAACAACAGCACGCATAAAAATAAATGTAGAAGATGAAGAATTATCAAGGTATGTCTTGATGAAAGGAAAGGTGAAGTTATTAAATGTGTACGCTGAGGTAACATTTCCTAACACCAACAGAAAAGCATCAACAACAGATAAACATAAAAAATGATTCCCTCATCAGAGAGTGGATGAAAACTATCCACGATGAAAACATCACAGAGCAGACGCATCAGATCAAACATGCTGTGTGATGAGTTTCTGTGAGTGACGGAGGCGTGTGGTCGCAGGACCGAGGAGGAGACGTCCTCGTCCCCCGGCCGTCTGTCAGGGACGGTCGGAGAGCAAAGACGTGTTATTACCCCGAGGAATGCGCTCAAACACGCCTCCGACGGTTCAGGGCCGCCGCCGCGTTTCATCAGAGGAACATAAACAGTCGGCTGTATTTCCTCAGCTGCAGTCGGAGCGTTGGCAGGGGGTGAAGGTCGGCGAGATACCAACCTCCGTCCACAGCGGGGTGGGAGGCGGCCGGGGGAGGGGCGTCAGGAGGGTCTCCAGACGGGATGTTGATGGGGGGGAGGTCCGGAGTAACACAAGCAAACACAACTCAGCTGCAGTTTGTTGGCGGAAAGAGAAACATCTGGGTCGTGTTTCCTGTGAGGAGGTGAAGATCTGCAGGAAAACTTCAAACATGGAGCCCCAACGCTCAGATGCATGATGGGAATTATTCAGTTTCTATTTCAGGTTACGTAAAATGAAATGTGGTGGACACCTGTTCGAAGTGCCGTGAGGGGAAAATACACTTTACATGTCTTTTCAGCAGAAGTGTGTGTCCCTGTGGTGTCTCACTCCTCCTCGCTGTAACATGAGGACGTGGACGGTGAGAGTGAAGCAGCAGATTCGACAGAAGCTGAAGCAGGAAAACAGTGATGTGTGTTTAGAACATTAAACCGTTTAAACCTGTTTTAGTCGGATCTCTAGATGCATCATTTGGACCTGCAGCAGGCCGACGCACAGCAGATGTAGTTTCTGTATCTGTGGTCGGAGACGTTCTGCAGCAGGATGTTCATTTAGTAGATCATGGTCCCACTGACGGCTCTTTTCCATCACACAGTTTTAGCTCGACTAGACTCGGTTTGGTTGGTTTTCCATCACAGTAGCGTAATAACCACCTCAAAGGGGGGGGGGGTCGTCCAGTGGTGTAATTTGTATACGGCGCAAACACAAACACAGCTGAGGACCTGGAGCGTTTGGTTTGTGTGGAGCCGTTCACCTCGTTCACAGAGATAATAAAAACTGTTTCCAGCAGGGTTTGATTCTTGTGAACGAGTCGCTCTCATGACTCATCCAGTGATGTCACTCCCTGGCCAATCAGTGGCCTGCAGTCTGGTGACGTCACATTTTCGGCTCGACTGGAACCTCGGCCGAGGAGGAACTAAAAAAGTACCTGGAACCATCAAGGTCGAGCCGACCAATCAGAGGAGGGTCCTGACTGAACCCGACCAATCAGAGGAGGGTCCTGACTGAACCCGACCAATCAGAGGAGGGTCCTGACTGAACCCGACCAATCAGAGGAGGGTCCTGTCTGAACCCGACCAATCAGAGGAGGGTCCTGTCTGAACCCGACCAATCAGAGGAGGGTCCTGTCTGAACCTGACCAATCAGAGGAGGGTCCTGACTGAACCCGACCAATCAGAGGAGGGTCCTGACTGAACCCGACCAATCAGAGGAGGGTCCTGTCTGAACCCGACCAATCAGAGGAGGGTCCTGACTGAACCTGACCAATCAGAGGAGGGTCCTGTCTGAACCCGACCAATCAGAGGAGGGTCCTGACTGAACCCGACCAATCAGAGGAGGGTCCTGACTGAACCCGACCAATCAGAGGAGGGTCCTGTCTGAACCCGACCAATCAGAGGAGGGTCCTGACTGAACCCGACCAATCAGAGGAGGGTCCTGTCTGAACCCGACCAATCAGAGGAGGGTCCTGACTGAACCCGACCAATCAGAGGAGGGTCCTGACTGAACCCGACCAATCAGAGGAGGGTCCTGACTGAACCCGACCAATCAGAGGAGGGTCCTGTCTGAACCCGACCAATCAGAGGAGGGTCCTGTCTGAACCCGACCAATCAGAGGAGGGTCCTGACTGAACCCGACCAATCAGAGGAGGGTCCTGACTGAACCCGACCAATCAGAGGAGGGTCCTGACTGAACCTGACCAATCAGAGGAGGGTCCTGACTGAACCCGACCAATCAGAGGAGGGTCCTGACTGAACCTGACTCTAACGTGTTTTTGTGTTTCCAACAGGTGACCTTCCGGAGCAGAATCCATGTTTCACCGGCAGACACGGCTGTGACATCAACGCCATGTGCCGACCAGGCGACGGCCTCCAGTTCACCTGTGAATGCTCAAAGGGTTTCACTGGAGACGGACGCTACTGCCACGGTAACACGACCTGTGCAGATCATTAAATATACAAAACGATCGATTTAAAAAAAAAAAAATGATTTTATGATAACAAAAAAGGAAAAAAAAACACTGTGTATGCAGTATTATAATAATTTAATCATATAGTTTATAAATCACTGTCTTCAAAGACACCAGACTTCATTCACAAAAACAGCAATTTTACCTGGCAGAACATGGGAGTTGCTGTCATGTATATCGCTGTCTTGATCAGTTAGTTTGTGTTATTGTGTGTCACTCAAATTTTTGGATGTGGACTGACCCTTTAAAACACCTCACAAAGTGTCACAATAACAGAAACACACTGACTGATGGAGGCAGCAGCAGAGCAGCAGCTCCTGTGTCCTGTTCTCTAAAATCCCTGTTTTAGTGAATGTAGTCTGGTGTGTGTGCTGTTTGTGGTTAAACCAAAAGGATCTTCCAGGTCTCTCTCTGTAGGGAGTGGAACTGTACAGAAGAGAAAATGGAGATACTGAAGTATAATTCTGAGGTACCTGAGTAAACGTACTGACTTGTGTCGTGACGTGTTGGCGTGTCGCTGTGTTGTTGGCAGATATTGACGAGTGCAGTCAGACTCCTCAGATCTGTGGATCCAACGCCGTCTGCACCAATCAGCCCGGAACTTTCCGCTGTGAGTGCTCGAGGGGCTTCGTGTTCGCCAGCGACGGAAGGACCTGCATCGGTACGTGTGTGTGTGTGTGTGTGTGTGTGTGTGTTGACAGCTGTGTGGGTGGGTGGAGTGTGTGTGTGTGAGACTTATTTTGAAGAGCCACTTGGGTTTAGACATACAGATGTTCTAACAGACGTAAACAATGGAGGTTTTGTACGACTGTAAATGGACTCGGCTCGGCGGAGACGTCTCAAACTCATGATGTTCTTTGCTGGAAATAATAAACAGTGAAAAACGGGCCGAAAAACGTGACTCATACGACCTGAACCAGAAACGCTCTGTGAGGCAGGATACATCAGTACGGTGGCCCTGAAGGCCAAAAAGGGTTCTTTAAATGAAAGTTAGCTTAGATTAAAAAATAAAACGTAAATTTGTCCTCATGAATTAATATCAAAAATGACATTTTAGCAAACAAATGAGCAGCAGAGACACTTTTAAAACAAACAGACCAACTGTCATGATTCTTTTGTTCATGTCTTCGTATTAAAGGAAAAGATCCTCTCGTTAATTTGTTCAGTAAAATGTTGTGTTTTTATCTCTGTGGCTCAAAAGTACAGTTAACATTTTGGAACATTTACTTATTTGTGTATTTGTTGATCACACAAAGTTAGAGGTCGAAACTGTCACCACATGCTGCAGCTGTGAGGGGTTTCCAAAGTAAAAGCTCAGATAAGTATCTGGACAAGGTGTCTGTAGTTTACATCTCCTGGTGTCTGAATGACTAGTAGATCACCTCACTCCACTAAAAGTCCACTAAAAGAGCTTGTTTGATCCACTGACAGGCTCAGAGTGTTATTCTAAGTGTGTGACAGCATCATGGAAAGGATCCCTACAGAGAGAGACCTGGAAGATCCTTTTGGTTTAACCACAAACAGCACACACCAGACTACATTCACTAAAACAGGGATTTTAGAGAACAGGAACATGGGAGTTGGGGGTCCACTGCTGCCTCCATCAGTTAGTTTGTTTGTGTCACTGTGTGATTTTGGTGTTTTAAAGGGGTAGTTTGGATCCACCAACCAATATTTGTGTAACACATAATAACACAAACTAACTGATGGAGGCAGCAGCAGAGCAGCAGCTCCTGTGTCCTGTTCTGTAAAATCTCTGTTTTAGTGAATGTAGTCTGGTGTGTGTGCTGTTTGTGGTTAAACCAAAAGGATCTTCCAGGTCTCTCTCTGTAAGGATCCTTTCCATGATGCTGTCACACACTTAGAATAACACTCTGAGCGGATGCACTTAGACGGGTTGAGGTGATCTACTGGACCAGTTCCAGTACAAGGACAAGTACAGTTAGGACCCAGGTTTAAAAATACTGGAGTGCTCCATTTAAAAACTACTAAATGTAACTGTCTAACATGTTTTCTGTCCCGTCCTGCAGAGGAGAACCGTCCGGTGGATCACTGCCAGAGAGGAAGTCATGACTGTGACGCTCCTGAAAGAGCTTTCTGCAGCTACACCGGAGGCTCCGCCTTCGTCTGCTCCTGCCTGCCGGGGTTTGTGGGCGACGGCCGGGTGTGTCGGGGTGAGTCTGCAGCGTTTATCAGCTGCGTGTTGGCGGATCCTCAGTGTTTTGACTCGATAGTTACTGATGCCGACGGCGCTGGAGGTCACAGCGACTTTTGCCTGCAGCTTGTGTGAGTGCGAAGCAGAAGGACAAACTATATGAGGGTCCTGGAATTAAGAAAAGTCTATTCCAGGCCGGGAAAGGTGGAGAATTTGATGAATTATTGGAGAAACTCCTGAAAAATGAGAGAATTTTGTGCATCTTATTTTTAAAAAAAGAGTTTTTTTCGCCAAACCAAGGTGTTTTTGTAATGTTAGTTACGTCCTCCTTCAGCTTGTCTCTGGTTTCTCGCTGATATCGAACATTAGCGATGTCCTTGCTGTTGAACAGATGAAAAGTTGAGGCAAAGTCAACAAACATGCACCAAAGCAAAGAATTTCAGGGACGAGTGGACGACAGAAATGCTGAAAAGTCTGAAGATCCCTGAACTTCACTGGGTTTGAAATGATGTGTTAGTCATGGAGGAGTCAGGGACATTTTACATTTTACATCAGACCCCCTTGGGTGAACCCTCCCCAGATAAACACAGGCAGTATAATGATGTGTAACGTGCTCTGGACACACGGCAGCATTACAGAAGCAGTGTTTTCCAGACTTTCGGTGTGTTTGTGTGACGTCCCGTCAGTCGGCTCCGTGAGCCCCCGGGGCTCCGGAAACGCTCCCACCTGGACAGGAAGAGCAGAACGCTGCCTCTCAGCTGTGCAGCTCATGTCTTATAAACACTCTCCTCCTTTTTTTTCTTCTCTCTGCGTCCATCGAGAGTCTGAGCTGAAGGTTTCACACGGCCTGTGTGGGCAGAAAACAGGACGGGACGACCAAACAAAGACAGAAACGAGGCTCAGACGCCCACCTGCCCCTCAGGAGCCAGTCGTTTATATAAGACACACATTTTTAACATTTTTCTCAACGTTTGGTCACTTTTTCTTAATGTCTCCAGTTACAAAGCGCCTTACAAAACAAAATCAAACCAGACAAGGTGGTTTAGATCAGAATAAGGAGTAAAAAGAATATAATTACAATAAAGTAGAAACAGTATAAATAAAAACATACCAACATACTTTAGGTCCAAATACCTGCAGGACTAACGATGTTCCAATTAGCCACAGCGCTAACTAGCACATGTTAGCATGCTAGCACGCCACACTGAAGCCTGTTTAGTGTGTCTTTAGATTAGATCTACAGCGAAGCCCAGCGTTCAGCTTCACAGAAATACAACCACCACAGACCAACACCTGTGGTTGGTCTTGGTAGCATCACATTAGCAACATCAGCTAACATTAGCTAACTTAGGTTTGAGTTAGACGTTAACAAAGCCCCACTTTGGATTTATTTCTGTCTGAGAGGTGATTTTAACATCAGTTTCCTGCCCTGGTCACTGATTTTAATCAGTCCTCTGCTCTGTTGTAGCAAATGTCAGCTACAGGCAGATTCTGGTAACGTTATGCTCATGTTAGCCCTGTTTTTAGCCAATATTTGTTAACAGTTTGGCCGATTAGCCAAACCGATTTAGCGATTAGCAGTTCCTGTTTGTCGTGTAGCCGTGGATGTACAGACAGCTACTATCACAGGATGACTGTGACACCGAAGAAGTGTCTTTTGTTTAATGAATGGATAGGTCTGAAAGGTCCTGAAAAAGCTAATAAGTGCACCTTGAGTCACCTGCAGGTGAATCTCTGTCTGTCTGTCTGCCTGCCTGCCTGTCTGTCTGTCTGTCTGTCTTCATCTTTGCTTTGTTTCTTCCTGTTGACAGATGTCGACGAGTGTCAGCAGGAACGATGCCACCGCGACGCCTCCTGCTCCAACACACAGGGCTCCTACACCTGCCAGTGCCGGCCTGGTTTCCACGGCGACGGCTTCCAGTGCAGCCCTACAACCTCAGGTAGGTAACGGAGGTGCTCTCTGTGTGTGTGACAGCATCATGGAAAGGATCCCTACAGAGAGAGACCTGGAAGATCCTTTTGGTTTAACCACAAACAGCACACACACCAGACTACATTCACTAAAACAGGGATTTTACCTTGTAGAAAATGGAAGTTGTTGGTCGACTGCTGCCTTGATTGATTGGTATTATTGTGTGATATATACAAATATTGTGTTCAAATATTGAGGCCAAACCAACTGTAAAACACCAAAGTCACACAATAACACAAACAAACTAACAGATGGAGGCAGCAGCAGAGCAGCAGCTCCTGTGTCCTGTGAGCTAAAATCCCTGTTTTAGTGAATGTAGTCTGGTGTGTGTGCAGTTAGAATAACACTCTGAGCCTGTCAGTGGATCAAACAAGCACTTTTAGTGGACCTACTTTAACGATTTAAGTTGCCTCAATTGACTGCATTAAATCCACTGTTTTCCATCTGCAGCCTGTTTACATATAAATCTCAGAAAGTTAAATGTTTATAGAAATGAACCGAAACAATGAAGGAAATCAGTCTTGAAACTGTCGACATCTTCGAGCAGCAGGAATGTAAAACGCCGCCATTTAAAATGAATGTGTTGAAACATGTGAAAGCAGCAGCGTGGTCCCTGTTTAAAGGGTTCTCTCCTGTCGGGGGGGGGGGGCAGACTAATGGGAGCTGTGTAAACTCTGTGAGTGTGTTTGTGTCCGACCGAACAAACACTGGATGAGGCTCGGGGTTAGAGAGCCGATGGACTGAATCACCTCTGAGCGATTAACCGTTAGCTAACCCAGCACGAGCTGTAACCTGGAGCACCAACGGCAGCTGGTTTTCATCGTGTCTTGAATTTTTCGTTAACGATTCCCTAATTTTTCACTAATTTTAGAGCCCTTTCACCCCCCCCCTCTGTTCGCTGTGTATTGTTGTACTTTAATATATTTTGATGAGGAGTATTTTTTTATCAGGTAAAATAAACCCGACTAACTGTTAGGTTAGTGTTCTAGGGTTAATAAGAGAAAAATGATTAGCCCATTAATCCATTAGATGATGGACAGAAAATTGGCAATATAATTAATAATATTAATATAATTAATAATATTAATATAATTAATAATATTAATATAATTAATAATATTAATATAATTAATAATAAGAATAATATACTTAATAATAATAACAATAATAATAATAAATGTAATATTTTGGACGATTTTCTGGACAAACCAAGAAGTGTGATGAAGTTTCTTCGGCCTGCAGGACATTTATCACAGTTTCCTTCAGGTTTATGGAACAGATGATCGATAAAGAAATCAATCGGCAGATTAATCTGTAACCAAATGATCGTTAGATGCAGCCCTGAAATCCTCGATATATTAAAACAGTTTGGTCCTCGTTTGTCTTTACATCCAACGCGAGGTGACTCTTCATCTTACTCACACGCCTCCAGCGTCCACTTGGACTCAAAGATGAGCTGATCAGATTTCAGGGTCAAAGGTCAGCGTGACCTCAGAATTCATAACGCTAATTTAACAGTGATGACATTTTCTATCACAGAAGGTCAAAGGTCGACCTCACTGTGACGCCATGATGTTATTAAGATCAATGAGATGATAATAAGTAATACCGTATTTTCCATGCTAACTGTGTGCTAATGTTAGAATGTAGCATGCTGATAAAAGCCTCAAAGTCACCAGACCCCATTTACAAAAACAGCAATTTTAGCTCACAGATCTCAGGAGTTGCTGGTCTACTGCTGCCTCGGTCGGTTAGTTTGTTTATGGTATTGTGTTATTTTGGTGTTGAAAGGAGTTGCGTCGGATCCAAACTAACATGTTATTTCGTTGCTGTAGGCAGGGGGGGCGCAGCAAACTACTGTGATCTGTGAGGTAAAATTACTGTTTTTGTCAATGGAGTCTGGCGGCTTTGAAGAGATCGTTGTAACGGAGCGAAGAGAAGGAGAGAAGAGGTCTGATGTTGGGGGATAAGCTGAACTGTTAAAAGATGAATTCCTCTCCCTCCTGATCTGATGTGTCATATTCATCATGCAGACGCCTGATTGGCTGACAGCAGGTGGCGGTGCTTGTTGTTGTTGTGTGTGTTTGGTGGTTTGCCGTCGGCCCAAAGCTGCAGACTCCTCCAGTGGATCCAGGTGTCGGGCGCTCAGAGCTAATTACAGCCCGCTCCTCCGCGCCACAGTTCTGTCATATTTTCGTCCTTTTTATGACCTGCCTGGCTCCTAAAGGCATAATTTTTTTTTGTCCCGTCAAAACTTGTCGCAGCGTCTCTTACTGTAAGCAGCTCTGTTTCCTTTTGTCTGGACCGGCGGTCTTTGATCTTCACCCCTCTGCCTCGCTGTCCGGGGGCTGTTTTTTTTTTGCTTTTTGTGGTTTGTCCTGGGCTGACTGTGGGGAGCAGACGTGGCGTCGCCGCGAGGACACGCTGCCGACTGTTATGGCTGGTTTGCGGCTCGTCTTGCAGATACCCTTGAGAATAAGAGTGTGAAGAGGCTCTTCCAGATGTCCCTGTGGCCTCCCGGACGGGACCACAGGGACAAAGAGCCTCCCGCTCGTCTCTAATCTGCGGTTCAGCTCACACTCTTGTTTATCTGCAGCTGCCACGTACCAAAAAGCTGCCTGTTTATGAGTTAAATCAGATCTGTGAGGAGAAGCAGTGTGTAGATTAAAGAAGTGGTGTTTGGCTAATTAATATTAGGAGGAACAAGAGGTTGGAGGAACAAGCGACCAATCAGAGCTTTAAAAGGTGGAATTAAAGGGGTGGATCTCACCTTCTGAGTGACCAGATGATGTAAACACAGGATAAAAATGGATTCCTCTATCTGTACTACAGAGAGAGACCTGGAAGATCCTTTTGGTTTAACCACAAACAGCCGTTCTATCGCTCTCTGCACACACACCAGACTACATTCACTAAAACAGGGATTTTAGAGAACAGGACACAGGAGCTGCTGCTCTGCTGCTGCCTCCATCAGTCAGTGTGTTTGTGTTATTGTGTGATATAAAGAGTTAGTTCAGGACCAACATGATATTTGTGTAATACACAACAACACAAACACACTGACTGATGGAGGCAGCAGCAGAGCAGCAGCTCCTGTGTCCTGTTCTCTAAAATCCCTGTTTTAGTGAATGTAGTCTGGTGTGTGTGCTGTTTGTGGTTAAACCAAAAGGATCTTCCAGGTCTCTCTCTGTTCTGTATCTGAGTGGATGCACATTGATGGGCTGAGGTGATTTACTGGGCCAATTCCAACACTTTTTGTACCTTCCAGTCATTAGACACCTCCATTAACACTCAGACGTTAGATTCTTCGTGATGTTGCTGACGTCTCACTCTGTCTGGTGTTTGTGCTCCCAGAGCGAGAGAAGACCCAGTGTGAGCTCCAAAGGGAGAGCCTCCAGACCGCCACCTCCAGCACCGGCTTCTTCTCCTTCTTCCGTCCTCGGCCGGCCATCAGTCCGTACGTCCCTCAGTGTGACGAACACGGCGCCTACGAGCCCACTCAGTGCCACACCGGCATCGGGCAGTGCTGGTGTGTGGACGCCAACGGCGAGGAGATCCCCAACACCCGCACCGGCCGCGGCAGCACGCCTCTGTGTGAGTCCGCCTGATCACACTCTTCTCCCTCATGGTCACCCTTAAATACCACAATACTGACCACACCTGCCTCACCGGTGCAGTGAACTCTCCTCTCCTCTCCTCCACAGGTATCAACCAGGCAGTGACTCCTCCCCCTCCGGTGGGTCCCACGCCGCGGCCCGACGTCCCCCCCGTCGCCCCAGGAACTCACCTGCTGTTCGCTCAGAGCGGGAAGATCGAACACGTCCCTCTGGACGGGTACAACATTAAGAAGGAGGACGCCAAACCTCTGCTGCACATCCCCGTAAGACGCCGTCAGATCTCTGCCGTCGCTCCTCCACAGCTTTTAGACTGATCACCCTCCTTTGATACCACGTTCGTTTAGATGGAAGTCTTGAAAAAGACTCCTGCTATGCTAACAGTTTGCCCCTGCTTCCAGTCTTTGTGCTAAGCTAGGCTAACCTTGTCCTGGGGCTGTTTCTGCACTGGACGCACACACATGAAACTGAGAAACATTTTATCGTCTGTAATACATCTTTAAAATAATACTTCGATCATGGTAAAGGTTGATGTTTTAAAGGATAATTTCACAATTTCTTTGCCTCGTTTTAAGCCCAACTGTAGTGAACTGAAGCGACAGCCAGCTGAAGTATTTAGACGGTGACGACATGTGGTCCTCGTATGTAAAGATACTGAAGAACCGCAGTGTCTGAATGTAGTTAAACCACTTGTGAGCGTTCCTGTTGGTCTGGAACAGTCGTCTAATTGTTCGTTAACAGATTTCAGCATCAGAGCCCGTACGTCATCATTCACTCAGCGGCATTAATGCACTGCAGCTGAACACAAAGCTCTCCGTCCCGACGGGTCGCTGAGGTTCAGACAAAAGAGCCTCTGAAGGCGTCTCCGGATGAATGAAAGCGTCTGTCTCTCCCTGTGGTCGCTCTCAGGACCGCGTGGTGATCGCCGTGGCTTACGACTGTGTGGAGAAGATGGTTTATTGGACCGACATCACCGAGCCGGCCATCAGCAGGGCCAGTCTGAGCGGAGGAGACATCAGCCCAGTCGTCACCGCAGGTACGACACGCGGACACTTAAAGGGGAACTCCGTGTTTTTAAACCTGGGATCTATTTGGTCGCCAAACGGGCTGCAACGTAATCCTTTAGGGCAACTTTAACCACAAACCACCATGGCACTAAAGCACTCTTTTCAAACACACCAGACTCCATTCACAAAAACAGGGATTTAACCTCACAGAACACAGGAGCTGCTGGTGCTGCTGCCTCCATCAGTTAGTTTTAGTGTTATTGTGTAGTTTTGGTGTTTTAAAGGGTTAGTTCAGATCTGACACAAAACGTGTGTAACACACAATAACACAGATCAGATTAAGGCAGCAGCAGAGCAGCAGTTCCTGTGTTCTGTTCTCTAAAATCCCTGTTTTAGTGAATGTAGTCTGGTGTGTGTGCTGTTTGTGGTTAAACCAAAAGGATCTTCCAGGTCTCTCTCTGTAGGGATCCTTTCCATGATGCTGTCACACACTTAGAATAACACTCTGAGCCTGTCAGTGGATCAAACAAGCTCTTTTAGTGGACCTACTGTGATCAGGTGCAGTTGTCCCAAAGGATCACGTTGCAGCCATTGCAGCCCGTTTGGTGGCTGCTGGCTGAGGTGATCTACTGGACCAGTTCCAACACTTTTACTACCTACCTGTCACTCAGACACCAGCAAAACAAAAATAAGTAGGTAGAAACCCAGAATCATTTAATCAGTGAATCTAACAGTAACACCATGAGGACACCATGTGTTCTGTTTCTGAAGAGGTTTTAGTTTAGTTTTTACTGATGGACACTAACAGCAGCGTCATCCTCAGAGGTTTTGATCTTAAGTCTTTGTCGTGTGCCCCCCCTCAGACCTCCAGAGTCCTGAAGGCATCGCCGTGGACCACGTAGCCCGGCTCCTCTTCTGGACCGACTCCATGCGCGACACCGTGGAGGTTTCCAAGCTGGACGGCAGCCAGCGCCGCGTCCTGTTCGACACCGACCTGGTCAACCCCCGACCCATCGCCACCAACCCGGCGTACGGGTGAGTGTTAAAGAAACGAGCCTCAGCATGAAAACATCCATCGGCTGAACAAATACTTTCATCACCCTCCTATTTCTGCCACATCGTCAGGAAATCTGACCGAGGTTAGAAACAGTTCATGAACCAGATTTAATATTCAAACTGTACAAACAGCAGTCAGGTTTAATGTCGCCTACAGGCTGATTGGTGTTTCACTCAGCATGTTATCAGTGTTACAGACGGAGCACGCCACGCTCCCGGGGCCACACATGGTCACACATGATCACACATGGTCACATATGATCACATATGATCACACATGGTCACATATGGTCACACATGGTCACACATGATCACACATGGTCACACATGGTCACACATGATCACACATGGTCACACATGGTCACACATGGTCACACATGGTCACACATGGTCACATATGGTCACACATGGTCACACATGGTCACATATGATCACACATGGTCACATATGGTCACATATGATCACGTATGATAACACATGGTCACACATGGTCACATATGATCACACATGGTCACATATGGTCACATATGATCACGTATGATAACACATGGTCACACATGGTCACACATGGTCACATATGGTCACATATGATCACACATGGTCGCATATGATCACACATGGTCACATATGGTCACACATGGTCACATATGGTCACACATGGTCACATATGATCACACATGGCCACATATGATCACATATGGTCACATATGATCACACATGGTCACCGTTTGGATTCAGCTAAGAAAACAAAGTGTTAAAAACTGTCAAGATGAAAGAAAACCTTTGGAAAAAACCCAGTTGTTCCAGCAGCAGCACAACTGTTGGTTAACCAGCAATGGTTACCACGGTAACCGCTGTGATAGCAGTGGTTACCGCGGTTATAGCAGCGGTTACCGTGGTGATAGCAGTGGTTACCGTGGTTATAGCAGCGATTACTATGGTGATAGCAGCTGTTACCGCGGTGATAGCGGCGGTTACCGCGGTGATAGCAGCTGTTACCGCGGTGATAGCAGCTGTTACCGTGGTGATAGTGCTGCGACCCTTTGGTCTGACTGTTTGGTCCCGGCGCTGCAGGCGGCTCTACTGGGCCGACTGGAACAGAGACCGGCCGAAGATCGAGATGTCCAACATGGACGGGACGGAGCGCAGCGTCCTGGTGAAAGACGACCTGGGACTCCCCAACGCGCTGACCTTTGACCTCGAGAGCCAGCAGCTGTGCTGGGCCGACGCAGGTGAGCCCCCGCCGTTCGGAGCAGATCCTGCCGGTCCGGGCGCGTCCTCGGTCATGTGACCTATTGACCGATTGATCGATCGATCCGCAGGTACTCGTAAGGTGGAGTGTATGGATCCTCACCGCCGGCTGAGGAGGTCGATCGTGGAGGGGATCCAGTATCCCTTCGCCATCGTCTCCTTTGGGAGGAACCTTTACTACACCGACTGGAGGAGGTAACACGCTCTCATCCACACTTCCTCTCTGAGGGGAGCCTCCTCCCTCGTAGAAGATCTTTGGTTCGATGGTTTCACCTGGTTCTGAACTCTGATCTGATCCTCTGAGATCTCAGATCCAAACAGATTCCCTCTGACCGTCGGCTGCTTTTATTTGAAAAGTGACTGAGGTTCTTATTTTAACCCAAACTATCATCTTTTTCTGAGCTGAACCTCAAAGCTTTGGTGCCTAAAACCAAACTGTGACTGTCTCACAGCGTCTGTGGTTACCATGACAACGATGTGTCTCATACGTATCAACACACGGACAAAAACATGGTGTTAAAATGTCCTTATTGTTGTTATTTATTAACTTAAAGGGATGAAAATATGCATCACGAGTTACGAAATAATATATATAATATAATAAGAAAATAAGACTTATGTTAATAGTTCCGTGTAATTTATTTATTATACATAATTAAATTTAAAATAACACATTCTCTCATTAAGTGGTCTGTCCCCTTTATTGATCATTCCATTTAGTTATAACACTGAAAATAATTAAAATTAAAATATTTATACAACATAAATAAATGGCACATTAGCATAAAAATGAGTCTGCTGCATGAAATTAATTTGTTAGAATTTTTTTAATCATAATTGTAATTTTATATTTTTGAGTCTGTGTGTCAGCTGAACAGTAATTTACTGACGGCACCATATCCAACGTCAGACCGACTTCACGTGTGGAACGACATAAACGGTTTACTTCAAAGCTCGGTCGTTTGACTGCAGCGCCGCCGTGTGGTGAACGTTTCCCTCTGCTGTCTTCCAGGGAGGCCGTGGTGGCCGTCGACCGCCAATCAGAGAGGGAGACGGACGAGTTCCTGCCACAGAAGCGCTCTCGGCTGTACGGCATCACCACGACGCCCACGCAGTGTCAACAAGGTACCGCCACAGTCGGCGTGGAGTTAGCCTAGCTTAGCATAAAGACAGGAAACAATCAGGAGCACCGTCAGAGATGTTGGTTACGCAGATTTAGTCACATGATCAGATGACAGTCTCCTTTAACCCAATGACAACCTGTTGACAGGCTCCGCCCCCCCACTGTGGGAAGTGTAGTTAGCACGTTAGCATGTTAGCACGTTCCTGTTTAATGGATCTAAACTAAAAATTAATACAGAGAAGGAAGCTCAGACTTTGGTTAGTCAGTGTGTAGTGGAGGTCTATAGTGTGTGTGTGCTAGTTAGTCAGTGTGTTAGTGTGTAGTGGAGGTCTATAGTGTGTGTGTGTGTGTGTGTGTGTGTGTGTGTGTGTGTGTGCTAGTTAGTCAGTGTGTCAGTGTGTAGTGGAGGTCTATAGTGTGTGTGTGTGTGCTAGTTAGTCAGTGTGTTAGTGTGTAGTGGAGGTCTATAGTGTGTGTGTGTTAGTTAGTCAGTGTGTTAGTGTGTAGTGGAGGTCTATAGTGTGTGTGTGTGTGTGCTAGTTAGTCAGTGTGTTAGTGTGTAGTGGAGGTCTATAGTGTGTGTGTGTTAGTTAGTCAGTGTGTTAGTGTGTAGTGGAGGTCTATAGTGTGTGTGTGTGTGTTAGTTAGTCAGTGTGTTAGTGTGTAGTGGAGGTCTATAGTGTGTGTGTGTGTGTGCTAGTTAGTCAGTGTGTTAGTGTGTAGTGGAGGTCTATAGTGTGTGTGTGTGCTAGTTAGTCAGTGTGTCAGTGTGTAGTGGAGGTCTATAGTGTGTGTGTGTTAGTTAGTCAGTGTGTTAGTGTGTAGTGGAGGTCTATAGTGTGTGTGTGTGCTAGTTAGTCAGTGTGTTAGTGTGTAGTGGAGGTCTATAGTGTGTGTGTGTGCTAGTTAGTCAGTGTGTTAGTGTGTAGTGGAGGTCTATAGTGTGTGTGTGTGTGCTAGTTAGTCAGTGTGTCAGTGTGTAGTGGAGGTCTATAGTGTGTGTGTGTGTGTGTTAGTTAGTCAGTGTGTTAGTGTGTAGTGGAGGTCTATAGTGTGTGTGTGTGCTAGTTAGTCAGTGTGTTAGTGTGTAGTGGAGGTCTATAGTGTGTGTGTGTGTGCTAGTTAGTCAGTGTGTCAGTGTGTAGTGGAGGTCTATAGTGTGTGTGTGTGTGCTAGTTAGTCAGTGTGTCAGTGTGTAGTGGAGGTCTATAGTGTGTGTGTGTGCTAGTTAGTCAGTGTGTCAGTGTGTAGTGGAGGTCTATAGTGTGTGTGTGTGCTAGTTAGTCAGTGTGTCAGTGTGTAGTGGAGGTCTATAGTGTGTGTGTGCTAGTTAGTCAGTGTGTTAGTGTGTAGTGGAGGTCTATAGTGTGTGTGTGTGCTAGTTAGTCAGTGTGTCAGTGTGTAGTGGAGGTCTATAGTGTGTGTGTGCTAGTTAGTCAGTGTGTCAGTGTGTAGTGGAGGTCTATAGTGTGTGTGTGTGTTAGTTAGTCAGTGTGTTAGTGTGTAGTGGAGGTCTATAGTGTGTGTGTGTGCTAGTTAGTCAGTGTGTCAGTGTGTAGTGGAGGTCTATAGTGTGTGTGTGTGTTAGTTAGTCAGTGTGTCAGTGTGTAGTGGAGGTCTATAGTGTGTGTGTGCTAGTTAGTCAGTGTGTTAGTGTGTAGTGGAGGTCTATAGTGTGTGTGTGCTAGTTAGTCAGTGTGTTAGTGTGTAGTGGAGGTCTATAGTGTGTGTGTGTTAGTTAGTCAGTGTGTCAGTGTGTAGTGGAGGTCTATAGTGTGTGTGTGTTAGTTAGTCAGTGTGTCAGTGTGTAGTGGAGGTCTATAGTGTGTGTGTGTGTGCTAGTTAGTCAGTGTGTCAGTGTGTAGTGGAGGTCTATAGTGTGTGTGTGCTAGTTAGTCAGTGTGTTAGTGTGTAGTGGAGGTCTATAGTGTGTGTGTGCTAGTTAGTCAGTGTGTCAGTGTGTAGTGGAGGTCTATAGTGTGTGTGTGTTAGTTAGTCAGTGTGTCAGTGTGTAGTGGAGGTCTATAGTGTTCCTGTTGTTCTGGATCAACATGTTCTCTGTCTTTCTTTAGTCTCCTCTGATGAACAACATGTCTGACTCCTGTATTTCCTCCATGTTTCTCCAGTCTGAAGTCTTTTCTCACTCATTCTCACAGCTGCATTAACAGTCAACACAAAGCTTCTCAAATCAGGACTGAAGCTGGATTTGAACTGATGCAGCGTGAAGTCTGAACAGCTGCGGCTCTCAGTCTGGTTTCTCTGGCTGCTACGACTGAACACCGTCAGAAACTGAGCCCATATTTGTTCGTTAATGTCGTCGTGTAGAGCGACGGAGGCCCAGTTTAGTAAAACCAAAGCGTGAAGGTCGTCTGCAGCTTCAGGAAGTGGATGAACAGTTCATCACTGGCGGCTGAAACTCGTCAGCGTTACTGAGAAACCAGCAGGTGGACGAGGACTGTGGGCCGGTTCAGGGCTCCCAGCCAGATGTGAGGCTCTGTATCCACAGCTGGCGTCCCCCTGAGGTCACTTCGCCCCCGAGTTCCCACGCTTATATCCATCCACATGCTATATCCATCTGGAATCAGTTACCGCGGTCACAGAGTACATCTGTACTCCAACCTGCTCTGTGCTGTACGCTCAGTTCTTCCACTGCAGGTTTTAGAATATCTGTCAGAGAGAAACGCCTCCTTTCATTGTTTTAGGATGAGGGACACAGGTAGAGTGTTTCTTCTTCTGGTGACGTCGTCTCTTGGAGGACCTTCTTCTTCTTCATGTCCCTAAAATGTGTCCAACCTCAGCTAGAAGGTTCCAGAAGTCAGTGAAGCAGAATGAGTGAGAAAAGGCTTCAGACATGTTGTTCATCAGAGGAGACTAAAGAAAGACAGAGAACGTGTTGATCCAGAACAACAGGAACACTATAGACCTCCACTACACACTGACACACTGACTAACTAACACACACACTATAGACCTCCACTACACACTGACACACTGACTAACTAGCACACACACACTATAGACCTCCACTACACACTGACACACTGACTAACTAACACACACACACTATAGACCTCCACTACACACTAACACACTGACTAACTAACACACACACTATAGACCTCCACTACACACTGACACACTGACTAACTAACACACACACACACTATAGACCTCCACTACACACTAACACACTGACTAACTAACACACACACTATAGACCTCCACTACACACTGACACACTGACTAACTAACACACACACTATAGACCTCCACTACACACTGACACACTGACTAACTAACACACACACTATAGACCTCCACTACACACTGACACACTGACTAACTAACACACACACTATAGACCTCCACTACACACTGACACACTGACTAACTAACACACACACTATAGACCTCCACTACACACTGACACACTGACTAACTAACACACACACACACTATAGACCTCCACTACACACTGACACACTGACTAACTAACACACACACTATAGACCTCCACTACACACTGACACACTGACTAACTAACACACACACACACTATAGACCTCCACTACACACTGACACACTGACTAACTAACACACACACACACTATAGACCTCCACTACACACTAACACACTGACTAACTAGCACACACACACTATAGACCTCCACTACACACTGACACACTGACTAACTAACACACACACACACACTATAGACCTCCACTACACACTGACACACTGACTAACTAGCACACACACACACACTATAGACCTCCACTACACACTAACACACTGACTAACTAGCACACACACACTATAGACCTCCACTACACACTGACACACTGACTAACTAGCACACACACACTATAGACCTCCAATACACACTAACACACTGACTAACTAACACACACACACACACACACTATAGACCTCCACTACACACTGACACACTGACTAACTAACACACACACACACTATAGACCTCCACTACACACTAACACACTGACTAACTAACACACACACACACACACACTATAGACCTCCACTACACACTGACACACTGACTAACTAGCACACACACACACTATAGACCTCCACTACACACTAACACACTGACTAACTAGCACACACACACTATAGACCTCCACTACACACTGACACACTGACTAACTAGCACACACACACTATAGACCTCCACTACACACTAACACACTGACTAACTAACACACACACACTATAGACCTCCACTACACACTAACACACTGACTAACTAGCACACACACACTATAGACCTCCACTACACACTGACACACTGACTAACTAGCACACACACACTATAGACCTCCACTACACACTAACACACTGACTAACACACACACACACACTATAGACCTCCACTACACACTGACACACTGACTAACTAGCACACACACACTATAGACCTCCACTACACACTGACACACTGACTAACTAACACACACACACACACTATAGACCTCCACTACACACTGACACACTGACTAACTAACACACACACACACACTATAGACCTCCACTAACCACATGTCAGTGATGTCACCGTCAACCAAACCGCCATGTTTCTGGTTTATGACATCAGAGGCGGAAAGGTTCCAAACAGAGTTTATCTAGACGTCGTCTGTGTTTCTGTAGAGTTTTAGAAACCCTAACCCCTCCGGGTTAAAAGTTAGTTAGCATCCTGAAATACTTCCAGCTGGTTAAGAAGTTAAACCGGTTAACCTGAGCGCCGAGTGACGCCACACCTGCCGATGCTGAGAAGGCGTCGTCATGGCAGCAGTGCAGCCCTGACTGGAACGACTCGCTCACGCTGTCCTCTCTCTCCCTCGTTAGCCTACAACTACTGCGGCAACAACGGCGGCTGCTCTCACCTGTGTCTGCCGCGCCTCGGCGGGTTCACCTGCCGCTGCCCGGACGCCGCCGCCGGCCAATGTGTGGAGAGGAACCTGTGAGGACGCTGCTGCTGCTGGGAGATGGAAACAGAACAAAAACACACTTAACTGACTTTTGGTGTTTTCTACTTTTCTTACTTGAATTGAACGTTTCTACAATCATTTTAGAGTTTTGTGTGTTTTTAGCCCGAAAACGCTGTTCTGACCTCACTGGATTTATGATGTCACACTTCAGGGCCGCCACTGAGGTTATATTCGCCTCCTTCCTCCAACTGTCGACGTCTGATTTAGCTTCTAACCCGACTCCAGAAAACTGGAGACACAAACAGTGCGGGGGTTCTTCTAGTGACGTGGTCTGAAGCATAACTGCGAAAAACAATCACATATTTCTTTTTCTAACAATCAGACGCTCGAGGAAACGGCTCCCGAGGGCCTGGAAGATGTTTGACATTTTAAAAGATGAGCCTCAAAGGTTTCTAAGAATGACATTCGGAACTTAAATTCATCAATATGTTGCAGTTTGAAATGATTTCCTGGCGGCACATAAAAAAAACTAAAGTCCAAATATATTTAGTGAAGACCAGATGAGGCTGGTCGCTAGCTAAACTAGCTAAACTAGCTAAACTAGCCTGCTAACAGCAGCACGAAACAGTGGAAATAAATACGACGTAAATACGTACATACGTAAATTAATACAACTTTTGGCGTCTTAACTGATTAGTTGTTGTTAGCTAGCTAGCTAACAACAACTTCATAGTTATGCTAACATTATAAAACAGCGTAAAGTGTAAATGTCTACTATACATTTAAGCAGCTTTACTCGTCCTAAATAAATATAAGCTGCGTAAATTAATCCTGTTCTGTCAGTCTGTCTCTATTGACCCACTCTGACCCGACACATCCTTCAGACATGTTGCTTACATCGCTCAGGGTTTCATGTTTAGTCAAAAGGTTCAATGTTTGGTACCGACTGTTCGCCGGCATTTTACTGCCCACTAGGTTTCATATTCAATTTTTCAGATTAATGAAGCTAAATAAGGGCTTAAACATTTCATAATGACTCCTTTAAAAGGGCTTTATATCTATCTGTCCTCATCCTGGTGTGTGAGTGACTGGTAGGTAGTAAAAGTGTTGGAACTGGTCCAGTAGATCACCTCAGCCAGCAGACACCAAACGGGCTGCAATGGCTGCAACGTGATCCTTTGGGACAACTGCACCTGATCACAGTAGGTCCACTAAAAGAGCTTGTTTGATCCACTGACAGGCTCAGAGTGTTATTCTAAGTGTGTGACAGCATCATGGAAAGGATCCCTACAGAGAGAGACCTGGAAGATCCTTTTGGTTTAACCACAAACAGCACACACACCAGACTACATTCACTAAAACAGGGATTTTAGAGAACAGGACACAGGAGCTGCTGGTCTGCTGCTGCCTTAATCTGATCTGTGTTATTGTGTGACTTTGGTGTTTTAAAGGATTAATTCATATCTAATTCATATCTAACACACAATAACACAAACACACTGACTGATGGAGGCAGCAGCAGAGCAGCAGCTCCTGTGTCCTGTTCTCTAAAATCCCTGTTTTAGTGAATGTAGTCTGGTGTGTGTGCTGTTTGTGGTTAAACCAAAAGGATCTTCCAGGTCTCTCTCTGTAGGGATCCTTTCCATGATGCTGTCACACACTTAGAATAACACTCTGAGTGGATGCACTTGGACAGGCTGAGGTGATCTACTGGACCAGTTCCAACACTTTTACTACCTACCAGTCACTCAGACTCAGAGGACCCCGCTATGAATAAACATGAGTTCTCCTTTATGTTTTTATTGGTAGAATAAAACATACCAATCTGAAATAATTCTATCTTTTATCGTCCCTCTATGATCAGATCTGATGGATTCTCAGTATTTTCAGGTGAACCACTAACAGCTCAGTCCTGGGGGGCCTAAGACTCTAATGAGGGATAAACCTTTTAAAAATCTACTCTGTTGTTTGTGCTTTAAGACTCACTGTGTATTTTTTATATGAACTTGTAAATAATTACCTGATATGCATTTTAACGGTGCTGATGTTGGCCTGAGATCTACCTGACGATGACGACGATGATGATGATGATTACTGCGAAGACGTGTGCAGGTTAAACTTAATTTTCGTTGGGTTGCAGCTCCTGTATGTGCTTCTCATGTAAACATCATTTTTACGATGAAGACTCAGTCGCTGATATAAGTCGGTGTTTTCATCAGAAATAAAAAAGGAAAGAAAAACCTGTTTTAACAAAAACTGTCTCGTCTTTATTTCTCACATACGGAGGTTCATAGCTGCCAAAATTAAAATGGATTTAAGCCGATATAAGTAAATAGTTTCTAACTAATTGTTATTATTATTATTATTCCTGGAGAGAAGGTAAATATTCAGAGAATAAACTCAAAAATATGTTGAAAACACTTGAATATTCTCTAAGACTATAAACTCATTCACTTAATATTTTATATTTTTCTTTTTAAATTGTGATTTTAAAATCTCAGGAAGTATTTTAGATTTTTTTCACGTAAGATAACATCTGACTTTTATTCTTGTAAATTTACAACTTCAATCTGAGGAATTCATAGTTTCTTTGTCTCAGATTATTTATTATTATTATTATTATTATTACCCCCCTTGTTTATTTTGAAACATGAAAATAAAGAAATTAATTCCAAATTTCACACATGAACCATCGTCTTTACTCTCCGCATGGTGAGAAAACTAGGCTTCAGCTTAATGCAATTTAAAGGAACATTCCACTGAAACTGTGTCAAACACTCAACCGGGCGTGGAGGACGGCAGCGGTCGCCATCTTGGATTGGCAGCAGATTCGGCGAAGTCGGCAGAGTTCATCAAGTCTGTGTGAAGCAGATTTAGAGGTTTGTCCCTGAACGTGACGGCAGAACGATAAACTCTTACCTCCTCCCTCCACCGGGGGGGTCTGGTTCCTGAAATGGAGACGTTATGGTAACGTGGGAGAACGAGACCAACAGCAAACTACACTAAATTATTTGTATTCATATATTCCAGTTTTCTTGTATTATAGGAACAGATGATGGTTTGAGTTAAAATGAGTCAAGTACAAATATAAATGGGTGTAAATGTCTCATTATATCATTTCTGACTTTTTGAGTTTCAAAATATTTGGAAAAACAGGCTCATATACATATATGAACATATTTAGCTTGAAGCTTAACCATTATTGATTTTGGATATTTGTTAAATAAGCGGAGGTATTAATTGATTCTTGTGTCCAACACTTTCACAGGTAACATCGATGAAATTACTGCTGTTTTCAGGCCTGAAATCAAAATGGCCGCCTCCAACCAAACACCACATGGCATGTTAGAGAAAGATTTTCTTAAACTACGACAGAAGTAATGAAGTGAAACACTATTACACATCAGTGTTGACGTGACTTCAGCTCTTCTTCGACTCACATTAGTTTATTAGAACTTTTAAAGAAAAGGCAGGAGAACAAAGTTTACAGCCTCCTGAGTGTCAAAAGGGTTTTTATTATGGGTAACTTAGTTGACAATGTTCTCTGGGAAAACATATAATATTTGATATATTGACACAAACATCTCATGAGTTCATTTTGTTGCTTTTTGGCTAATTAGAAACTGGTTGTGATTAAAAAAGGATTTTTCTTAAATAACAACTGTCTGTTTCTACGGTAACTACTGATTGTATCTATGAAAACATGATCAACTGTCAACAGACAAATACTTTTTGGAACAAGACATATCCCAGATATCACCTCCTTCCTTTTAGTCTCACTGTGTCTTTGTCAAACGAGCCGAACCCTCCGAGGGTTTGTCGTCTCCTGCGGTTCCATTTAATTAGTTCAGTGTCGTTCTTCCTTTGTTAGTTCCACGACGGGGACGTTTCCAGAAGTGTGGAGCAAAGCAGAGGATCAATGAAACACTAGATAATAAACTAGTGGACGAGCGACGTGAACGGGAGAAATAACAACGACTAAAAACACGAGGACGTAAAAAAACAGGAACAATATAAACAGGTGATGTTACAAAAGTGTGCGAAGTGCTGAAGGAGAAATCTAATTTTAAAACGTCCTTATAAACTATTTATTGATTAAAAAGGACTAATGACGGAGTCGCTTCTCTCTTTTCTGCTTCTTTCTACTTCTGCTACACCACATTCACCTGACAGATTATTACACTGATAGATTATTACTCTGATAGATTACTCTGATAGATTATTACTCTGATAGATTACTCTGATAGATTATTACACTGATAGATTATTACACTGATAGATTATTACTCTGATAGATTATTACACTGATAGATTATTACTCTGATAGATTATTACTCTCTGATAGATTATTACTCTCTGATAGATTATTACACTGATAGATTATTACTCTCTGATAGATTATTACTCTCTGATAGATTATTACACTGATAGATTATTACACTGATAGATTATTACACTGATAGATTATTGTGCTGTGGACACATTAATGCATCAATAATTATAATCCTGTGATATAACAAACATCTATTCTGAAACGTGTCATTCTGCAAAATCAGCACTTTTATTTTTGCAGATACTTTGTACCGTGGAGTATTTACACACTGTGGTGCTTTTATTTTGGTAAGAGATCTGAATACCACGATCATCATCTGCCCCCACTTAAAGATCTACTTTGTTTTTTCTTCCTGAGAAACAAAATGAAACTTTTCAAGCTCTTTAACAAAAGTGGCTCGATAAAGAGGTGCATTAGTCCTTTACTGAGCCACCGTGGCTTCCTGCTGCTCTCTGGTGGCTCAAGTGTTAAAGGCCTTAAAGGGTCATTTCAGCATTCTTCACCCTGCTCTTCAGGAAAAGTTGAACTTCACCTAAAACTGAGATGAAAAGCCAAAAAGTCCACCCCCCCCCTTTCTTTTTTTTATTAATTAATGACTAATTTACCTATTATGTGTATATTTTTGTTTATGTATGTATTTTTATTTTTATTTGACCGTAACATTGTTGTTTTTGGTTTTACTTGTGTGTAACCGTGCAGATGTGTAGATGTATACGTGTCCAAATGTTCAGAAAAACAATAAACAGTTAAAAAAATAAAAATCTCAGACTTCAGTCTTCTGCTCGTTTTTATTGTTTCTGTTTTTCATTAATTCTTTTGTATAAAAACTGAAGTATCGTGCTGCTCGAACACGCCTGCGTCTCTTCACACAGATCTGTCAAACCCACGTCCACACGGTGACGTGATCGCTCATACCAGGGTTGTGTTTCCTGTGGGGGTGAGAAGACTGTGGCCGCGTCCCATTTCGCTCCATCCTCATATTTATCAACCATTTGATCAAAAGACAACATAGAGGGCCCAACCATGAAGTCTGAAAGAACCAGAATCCCTTTAGTTGCCCAAACCTGAAATCCAGAATCTGTCGTTCCAGGTGGGAAGAGAGGGTTATCACACAAAGGTGTAGGTAACGAGGTCAGCTGGGAGCCACCCTCAAGCTTTTGAACAATTTGCCCTGCATTAACAGTGAAAACTGAAAGTGGGTTACTGCAAAACTATTTCTGGTTTTTAAACTTTTTCAGAAACAGCAAACTTTTTAAAGGGAATTTAGACATTGGACCCTCTATATCCAGCCAGAGAGAGACAGGACTGTGAACCCAGTCAGCTGTCAGTCAGTCAAGACCTCCTTTTGAAGATGAAGGACATAATGTGGACATTTTTAAACGTGGCTTCCTCCCGGCCCAGATAAATGAACTCATCCAGCCATTTAAAATTTGGGGATTTTGGGATCATTTGAATTGGGTGTAGCAGTCTGGGCAGGACATTCATCTTCAAGAGTGAAACACAACCCAACCAGGAGAGAGGCAAAGTCCTCCACCTCCCCAAGTCCAATTTTATACGGTCAAAGAGTGGAATAAAATGACACTTGTACATCTCATCAAAATTAGGTGTTATTCCTAAATATATACATTTTAAATGTGTCTCTAACAGGATCAAACAGGCCGCGTTTCTTCTTCTTCTGCTGCTTTAAATGTGTTTCTAACGGGATCAAACGGGCCGCGTTTCTTCTTCTTCTGCTGCTTTAAATGTGTCTCTAACGGGATCAAACGGGCCTCGTTTCTTCTTCTGCTGCTTTAAATGTGTCTCTAACAGGATCAAACAGGCCGCGTTTCTTCTTCTTCTGCTGCTTTAAATGTGTCTCTAACGGGATCAAACAGGCAGCGTTTCTTCTTCTGCTGCTTTAAATGTGTCTCTAACGGGATCAAACAGGCCTCGTTTCTTCTTCTGCTGCTTTAAATGTGTTTCTAACGGGATCAAACAGGCCTCGTTTCTTCTTCTGCTGCTTTAAATGTGTCTCTAACGGGGTCAAACAGGCAGCGTTTCTTCTTCTGCTGCTTTAAATGTGTTTCTAACGGGATCAAACAGGCAGCGTTTCTTCTTCTGCTGCTGCTTTAAATGTGTTTCTAACGGGATCAAACAGGCTGCGTTTCTTCTTCTGCTGCTTTAAATGTGTCTCTAACGGGATCAAACAGGCCGCGTTTCTTCTTCTGCTGCTGCTTTAAATGTGTTTCTAACAGGATCAAACAGGCCGCGTTTCTTCTTCTTCTGCTGCTTTAAATGTGTTTCTAACGGGATCAAACAGGCTGCGTTTCTTCTTCTGCTGCTTTAAATGTGTCTCTAACGGGATCAAACAGGCAGCGTTTCTTCTTCTGCTGCTTTAAATGTGTCTCTAACAGGATCAAACAGGCTGCGTTTCTTCTTCTGCTGCTTTAAATGTGTCTCTAACAGGATCAAACAGGCAGCGTTTCTTCTTCTGCTGCTTTAAATGTGTCTCTAACAGGATCCAACAGGCCTCGTTTCTTCTTCTGCTGCTTTAAATGTGTCTCTTGGATGTACTTCCTGCTTTGTTGTGCTGCAGCTACAGACAGCAGCTAAAGTCACAGTCAGAGTGTTTCTCCATCCCAGATGAACCTCTGGTCGTCATGGTGTTGGTGGTATCATGCACCCGTATTCTATAATGGACAGATTTTTGGACAGATCACAGCCGGAGCGTTCAGTCGGTCTCAGAAGAGCCTTTAATTCAGATTCACAGGTGAAATACAGCACCGGGCTCATGACAGACCTCGGGGGGGGGGGGGGGGGGGGGGGGGGGTTCTGGCCAGAGGAGCCCTGAGCTGGGTTTTCCAACAGATTTTAAAGGTCCTGAAAGAGATTATCACACACAACCATGTTCAATTCTAATGTAACAGTGGTGTTAAAAACCCTCTGAGCGGCTGACGTCTGGCCTGGTGCCCCCCCCATTAGGAATAAACCACTGACAGGGGGGCTTTTATTTTGAAAACTGAGCTGATTCTCTTTGCTGTTCGTCTGTCTGCCTCCTCTGCTCTGAGCTGCTCCGTCAGAAACAGACCAGGAGAGAAGCTTTAGCTTCAGGTGGGTTTTATTCTCAGAGAACGGAGGAAAAGACCACTGAATTCATTTAAAGGCTTTAATGGTCACCTGACGTCGACGTAACTCCGCCCACTGGAGCGTCGCTACGTCGCCGGCTGCAGCAGAAAAACTCTGTTATGTTACATTAAAATTATTATTATTATTAAAGTAATTCTGATTCTGATTAGGTGGTGAAAGGTCGATGATTCACCTGAACTCCACACAGAACCACTGAAAGAGTCATGTGACCATCAGAGAGGACACCTGAGACACCAGGTGACCCTGTGAGAGCCTCAGAGCTCTGTCTTTGTGGTGCTGGATGATTTCAACATGACGCTGAACCCACTCATATCTTCTCCTACACTTTATTACACATTAACGCTCCATCTGAGTCCACCTGAGTCCACCTGAGTCCACCTGAGTCCACCTGAGTCCACCTGAGTCCATCTTAGTCCATCTTAGTCCATCTGAGTCCATCTGAGTCCACCTGAGTCCACCTGAGTCCACCTGAGTCCACCGAGCCGCTGAATGTAACAGATCAAAGGTCTGTGTGTTCGGTCCTGGAGTCTGTCGGCGCTCCGGTGGTTTAAAGTCCGACCCGCTGGATCTGGTCCGAGAGGTGAATCATCCTCGCAGAGAGTCTGAGAGCGTCGGTCCCGAGCCGGCTCCCCCGCCTCCCGGTCCAGATCAGGACCAGCGGACCAACACCTGGTCTCCGTCCTCTATGGAGTAAAACTGGAGCGTCTTCAGGTCGCTGTCGATCTCAAACTCCGTCCCGGCCATCTGGGGAGGGAGGAGCTCTGGGTCAGTGGTGCTACCTGGTTCCTACCTGGGGGGCTGGTTCCTACCTGGGGGGGCTGGTTCCTACCTGGGGGGGCTGGTTCCTACCTGGGGGGCTGGTTCCTACCTGGGGGACCTGGGGGGGCTGGTTCCTACCTGGGGGGCTGGTTCCTACCTGGGGGGGCTGGTTCCTACCTGGGGGGGCTGGTTCCTACCTGGTTCCTACCTTGGGGGGCTGGTTCCTACCTGGGGGGCTGGTTCCTACCTTGGGGGGCTGGTTCCTACCTGGGGGGCTGGTTCCTACCTTGGGGGCTGGTTCCTACCTGGGGGGGCTGGTTCCTACCTGGTTCCTACCTGGGGGGCTGGTTCCTACCTTGGGGCTGGTTCCTACCTGGTTCCTACCTGGGGGGCTGGTTCCTACCTGGGGGGCTGGTTCCTACCTTGGGGGGCTGGTTCCTAC
>NC_092014.1:1156373-1173873 GCF_042242105.1 Pempheris klunzingeri
TAAATACATATTTTAGTCCCCCAAATGTTTTCTACATTAACGATCACATCAATAAATGAACAAAAGATTTGTCAAATCATTAAATACAAACATGCATGAACACCATCTGTAAATCAAAATAATCAATAATTACATAACAGGTTCATATTATTTCTAATTATAATAAAACACAAATAAATACCTTTATGAATATTAATGATTTTATAGAGATGTTTATTTTGCATTTGAATCTATTTAAAAATAATAAATATTAGAGTACCAATAAGAAAAGACAAACATGTGTACAGGACAGGTGTACCTGTGGCCAGGTGAGGTCACAGCTGTTGAGGGCGAGGACTCTGAGGCCGCAGAACGCCTGGCGGTGAGCCGGCGGGTCAGCGGGCAAACGCAGACGGTTGCGGCTGAAAGATAAAACCAGACGGAGGTTGAGCGGAGGGAGAGGAAGGCCGCACACAGCCGTCCTCGCAGGAGCCCGTACCTGAGCTGCAGCCCCTCCAGGTGCTCCAGCTGCCGGGTGACGGCCGCCACGTCCTCCCAGCGGGACATCAGAGACCCACACAGGTCCAACCACTGCACGTCTGATCGCCGCTGTTCAGGAGCCACCGAGCACGATCACACATTCACCAGCAGCCAAAGAGGAGCTGCTTTAACCTGCTGCAACACATCCTGCTGTCTGAATGACTAGTGGGTGGTAAAAGTGTTGGAACTGGTCCAGTAGATCACAGTAGGTCCACTAAAAGAGCTTGTTTGATCCACTGACAGGCTCAGAGTGTTATTCTAAGTGTGTGGCAGCATCATGGAAAGGATCCCTACAGAGAGAGACCTGGAAGATCCTTTTGGTTTAACCACAAACAGCACACACACCAGACTACATTCACTAAAACAGGGATTTTAGAGAACAGGACACAGGAGGTCACAGCTTGCTTCTGTTCCAGGTTTCTTCCTGTTAAAGGGGAGTTCTTCCTCCACTGGGTCCTAATCTAATCTCTGAGCTGCTCTGTGGGGATTCTTGAATCCTTCATGTTGAATTCCTGAATCTTTTGTCTCTAATTAAAGAGTTTGTTCTGAGCTGCTCTTAATGGAAACAGTCTGAGAGAACGCTGCTATGAATTAGCGCTATATAAATAAGGATTAACTGATCGATGGAGCTGCTGCCTCGATCGGATTAGTTTGTTTGTGTTGTTGTGTGTTGCACAAATATTACGTTGGATCTGAACCCTCACAAAATAACATAAACTGACTGAGGGAGCTACCATGTAAAAATACTGGTTTTGTCAATGGAGTCTGGTGTGTGGTTAAACAAAAAGGAGTGTAGTGGAGAATCAGCTCCACCTGCTGTTCTATCTCCATCAGCCAATGAGCTCACCTCACAGGAGAGGATGGAAACAAGCATTTATTCTCACTTTCTTTTGCTTGTTTTTGGTTAAAATTTGCTCTAAATTTGAAAGAAAAACCTGATTACAGTCACAGTTTTGCAAAGTTCAAGGTGACTTGATTGATCCATCCAAAGAATATTCTGTTTGCTGTCACACACACTAAAGAAAAGCTTCACCTGTGACTTTGTTCTATAAATTCATTTCCAATCGTTCAATGGACCCACTAATAGTTTCAGCTCCACTTCTGACATCTGAACTATGAATTCACACTAGACAGTCGATCTTTTTCAGACTGTAAAAAGATACTAGGCGTCGTTTTCCTGATCTCTCCGTCAGCACCGGGCCCGTTCACGTCACAGCGACTCAGCAGCACCGACGGAAGACTCTGGAAACTGTAAAACCAAAACAGAGGGATGGAACCAATCAGCTGGAGCGAAGCGCCTGAAGCTGCATGAACGTAAAGACGAGCGACAGGAGTACCTGCGCTCCTCCACCGCCAACCACTCGAGCTTCTTGGAGGAGGAGGAGCTCTCTCCCTCCTCCCTCACCACCTCGTCCACGTCGATCCGGTACGCCTGCTGCACGGCGGTCAGGTAGTCCACGCCGAAGCTCACCTTCGCTGGACGGACGAAGGAGCCTCCTGTCGGGTGTCTGAGGGGAAACCAGCAGAGCGCTCTTTATCATCCTCACTGAGGACTGAGACTCTGATCTTTACATCCCGCTTCAGATTTACCTGCAGGTAAAATACTGGACGCCGTCATGGCTGCCGTCATGTTTGCCTCTCTCTGGGTCGTCCCACTCGACGCCGAGCCACAGCCCTGAACGCACACCAACACGTGGGGGGTTGGATTCATCAATCAAACAGTGTTTTTCAGCACATTTCTATCTATTAAAGAAGCTCTCAAAGGTTCATTGGTGAAATATAACTATAAAACTCAACATTAGAAATCTGAGGAGACATCTGATGCCAGAACAAGACTTCACAGGTACAGATACAACGAACACGATAAAAAGAGAAGGAAGACACACGAAGAGGGACGAGCTGACAGGACGACACACAGTAACACAATCAGCTGTGGTTATATGGAAGTGTGACTGAGATAATTACATTAAACTGGTGTTTTAAGAGAAATCTGATTTATTACAAGGGTTTTACGTGTGAAAAGATATTTTAATAATATCTAAAGAATAGAACATAAATAAATACACATGAATAAACAAACAGGTCGTTTGTAGTCAGGTCATTGTGTTATGGGGGGGTCACTTTATATGTCCTGAATATCCTGAAGAAGGTCAGAGACCAGGAGAAAATCCCAGGATGAGTCTGTGCTGGTGGTTTTGTCGCAGCTGATTTCTGCTGGTCTTAACCTCTTGTGTGGTGGAGCCACTGTGCCAAACCCCCTTTAAAAAACTATCATTTTATCACAACTTCATTCACTGGCTGAGATACTCAGCATGTCTGAGGATGTTCTGTTGATGTGGAGGAAATGGGAGCTAACAGCTGGTTCGGACTGATCTCTGGCCCTCTGGTCTCACCTGCAGTCGGAGGCACCGAGCCCACATACCGAACCGTGGCCCGCTCCGCGCCGCAGGACACCCGCCTGCCCGCGGCGTCCGCCGGCACCTCCGGCTCCGTCTGGTCTACTCCCATCGGGCCTCCTGCCGGGGAGAGAAGGCCGGAGATCCAAGAGACGCCCGGAGAAGCCCTGAATCAGAGTGTAGAGCTGCGGTGAAAACCCGATAACGAAGCTAATTAAGATACAAGCTCAGGTGCGTTAAACTAACGACATAAAACTGCGCTGTCACTGATTCTGGGAGGTATTTTGTATCTTTAAAAGAAGAAGAATGATTATTTTACCGTAAAACACGTCAAATATGAACTAAGATAAAGCAAGTCTTTAAATAAATACCTTTGGCGCTTTAAAATGTAGTTTTAAAGTGTTTTAGCTAACTGTTAAGCTAGCTGGCGTTCAACCCAAAACATTTCACGGCTCCGGTTCACCGGAAGTGACAGTTTTCGAAGCTGCACTCATTTCCTCATAAAACTTTTCAACATAAAACCGAATGACTGATAAATATGAATTATGTTTGAATATACACATTCTTTTTTATATGCGTAATCTCTAAGTGTGCCTATACGCCACCATCCCAGACCTGAAGTGTTCAGCTCGCTGGCGTCAAATCAACGTAAATCGAGGAAAATAAGCGGAACCTTTGTGCCGCTGTGACCGTGTTCCCTATGGGAAACAATCCGCTGTAGGACGGGCTGTGTGCGGGGAGGAAAACGTGTGAACTGGCCCAAAGTAACTCATGTTTTTTTATTCAAGTGGTGGAAATCTGTGTAAATGCTTCAGTTAACCGGATAAATCAGCTGTTTCACCATTTAGAACAAACCGGAAGTCAGATTTGGAGTGACGCGCGAACCCTCCGGAAGAAGCCATGAAGAAGAAACTCAAACAGAGGTTTGTTTACACACGTTTATTTCTAAAGTTACCGTGAACAGAGTTATTTAGAGCATTCACCACTGATTAAACCCTCAGTTTACAATCAGCTAATGAAAAGGTAATAATGACTATAAAGGTAATAATGACTATAAAGGTAATAATGAGGTTATATCACACATCCTCCAGCCTGAAGTCTATTTGCTGATCTAATGATAAGTAAAGCTGTTGGACCTTTACTATGTCAGCTGATAATGTGTCCATTGTCACAAACCAAACTTTGCTTAAATGTTTCTGAATCACTGTAAACTGAATATTCTGTGGTTTGGGGTCGCTGGTTGATGATGTCACCGTGGGACGCTGCTCAGCATCACGACAATAAAACACAGGAGTAAAATAAAAAGAGGAGAAACCACAACACAGAGGAGGAGAGCAGAGGAGGACAGACGTGTGGGACAGAGCAGAGAATTAGGACAGAATAAAGATGGCCGCCGGCACAGACATGAAAATATATCAAAAACAAGACAGAAAGAAATTTAAAAATGATATAAAACAAGACAAAAAATTAAAAAATAGTGACGTGACTGTGATACCGACCAATCAGAGGACGCTTCTTTATACAGACTGATACCGACCAATCAGAGGACGCTTCTTTATACAGACTGATACCGACCAATCAGAGGACGCTTCTTCATACAGACTGATACCGACCAATCAGAGGACGCTTCTTTATACAGACTGATACCGACCAATCAGAGGACGCTTCTTTATACAGACTGATACCGACCAATCAGAGGACGCTTCTTTATACAGACTGATACCGACCAATCAGAGGACGCTTCTTTATAGACTGATACCGACCAATCAGAGGACGCTTCTTTATACAGACTGATACCGACCAATCAGAGGACGCTTCTTTATAGACTGATACCGACCAATCAGAGGACGCTTCTTTACACAGACTGATACCGACCAATCAGAGGACGCTTCTTTACAGACTGATACCGACCAATCAGAGGACGCTTCTTTATAGACTGATACCGACCAATCAGAGGACGCTTCTTTATAGACTGATACCGACCAATCAGAGGACGCTTCTTTATAGACTGATACCGACCAATCAGAGGACGCTTCTTTATAGACTGATACCGACCAATCAGAGGACGCTTCTTTATACAGACTGATACCGACCAATCAGAGGACGCTTCTTTATACAGACTGATACCGACCAATCAGAGGACGCTTCTTTATAGACTGATACCGACCAATCAGAGGACGCTTCTTTATACAGACTGATACCGACCAATCAGAGGACGCTTCTTTATACAGACTGATACCGACCAATCAGAGGACGCTTCTTTACAGACTGATACCGACCAATCAGAGGACGCTTCTTTACAGACTGATACCGACCAATCAGAGGACGCTTCTTTACAGACTGATACCGACCAATCAGAGGACGCTTCTTTACAGACTGATACCGACCAATCAGAGGACGCTTCTTTATAGACTGATACCGACCAATCAGAGGACGCTTCTTTACAGACTGATACCGACCAATCAGAGGACGCTTCTTTATAGACTGATACCGACCAATCAGAGGACGCTTCTTTACAGACTGATACCGACCAATCAGAGGACGCTTCTTTATACAGACTGATACCGACCAATCAGAGGACGCTTCTTTATACAGACTGATACCGACCAATCAGAGGACGCTTCTTTATACAGACTGATACCGACCAATCAGAGGACGCTTCTTTATACAGACTGATACCGACCAATCAGAGGATGCTTCTTTATACAGACTGATACCGACCAATCAGAGGACGCTTCTTCATAGACTGATACCGACCAATCAGAGGACGCTTCTTTATAGACTGATACCGACCAATCAGAGGACGCTTCTTTATACAGACTGATACCGACCAATCAGAGGACGCTTCTTTATACAGACTGATACCGACCAATCAGAGGACGCTTCTTTATACAGACTGATACCGACCAATCAGAGGACGCTTCTTTATAGACTGATACCGACCAATCCGAGGACGCTTCTTTATAGACTGATACCGACCAATCAGAGGACGCTTCTTTACACAGACTGATACCGACCAATCAGAGGACGCTTCTTTACAGACTGATACCGACCAATCAGAGGACGCTTCTTTACAGACTGATACCGACCAATCAGAGGACGCTTCTTTATAGACTGATACCGACCAATCAGAGGACGCTTCTTTATACAGACTGATACCGACCAATCAGAGGATGCTTCTTTATAGACTGATACCGACCAATCAGAGGACGCTTCTTTATACAGACTGATACCAACCAATCAGAGGACGCTTCTTTATACAGACTGATACCGACCAATCAGAGGACGCTTCTTTATACAGACTGATACCAACCAATCAGAGGACGCTTCTTTATAGACTGATACCAACCAATCAGAGGACGCTTCTTTATAGACTGATACCGACCAATCAGAGGACGCTTCTTTATACAGACTGATACCGACCAATCAGAGGACGCTTCTTTATACAGACTGATACCGACCAATCAGAGGACGCTTCTTTATACAGACTGATACCAACCAATCAGAGGACGCTTCTTTATACAGACTGATACCGACCAATCAGAGGACGCTTCTTTATACAGACTGATACCGACCAATCAGAGGACGCTTCTTTATACAGACTGATACCGACCAATCAGAGGACACTTCCTCATACAGATTGTGATCCTGATGGCTCAGAGCATCTCTGTACCTTCTTCTCCTCAGTGAGGAGGCGTCGCCGGGACAACAGTCAGCTGACTATGTGGTGGGTCAGGTGTCAGGAAGTGTGTTCCAGAAGAAAACTGCGACCTCTGAATCGACACTGTCGGCTTTATTCAGCGCTGCCACCCCAGCTGCACCTCTTCTGTTTCAGCCTGCGCCAAAGGTAAAACACACACATGTAGCTGTGTGTGTGTGTGTGTGAGTGTGTGTGTGTGTGTGTGTGTGTGTGTGTGTGTGTGTGTGTGTGAGAGTGTGTGTGTGTGTGTGTGTGTGTGTGAACTCGTCCTTGAACACGTCGCTTGTTGTTGTCGTTGTTCCTTCAGCCTGTTCAGAGGAGCTCAGAGCCGCAGAGAGAAGCTCCACAGGTCAAAGGTCAAAGCAGCCAGAAGAAGAAGAAGCTGAAGGAGAAATCAGAGGCCGACCAGCAGCTGGAGAACAGGTGAGTTTAAGTCTCTTCTTCTCCTCTTCCTCTGGTTTTGCCGTCTAAACGTCCTCTTCCTCTCCGTCTGTTTCAGGGAGGCCGGTTTACAGAACGCAGACGACGACGAGCAGACGTCGGCAGTGATGAAGAGGGAGGGGAGGAAGAGGCCGGCGGGCGGCGGAGGGACCAGCGTGGAGCAGTGGGTGATGAAGAGGCAGAAGCTGAAACTCATAAAGAAGGAGGAGGCGACGAAGAGGAAGAGGACGGTGTTCGTAGGCAACCTGCCCGTCGGCTGCACCAAGAAGGTGGAGAGACCCAGATAGTCCTCAAACTAAACTAAACTAGACTACACTAAACTAAACTAAAGCTAAACTAAACTAAAGCTAAACTAGACTAAACTAAACTAAACTAGACTAGACTAAAGCTAAACTAAAGCTAAACTAAAGCTAAACTAAACTAGACTAGACTAGACTACACTAAACTAAACTAAACTAAATCTAAACTAAACTAAAGCTAAACTAGACTACACTAAACTAAACTAATCTAAACTAAACTCAGTCTAAACTAAACTCAATCTAAGCTAAGCTAAGCTAAAACATAATGATCTTAAAGACCCAGGCTGCCCGGGGGCTCCTGGAGCTCCAGGTCTCGTTCTCCACCGTGTCTTTACATAGACGACGGCTGTTAAACGCTCTGTGACCTGACGTCCAATCAGAACGCTGCTCTCTCACCTCAGGAACAGACCTCAGATCTGCTGTCCATCACTGAAACGTCTGTTTGTCTTCCAGACGCTGCAGAGACTCTTCAGGGAGAAAGGAGCCATCGAGTCCATCCGCTTCCGCTCAGTGGTGAAGACACACACACACACTCACACACACACACACACACACACCAGAGAGACACACACACACACACACCTTCTCCTCCTTCAGTCATGTGATGTGTTTGCTCCTGCAGGTCAGAGAGGATCCATCCATGTCCCGGAAGGTGGCAGCGATCCAGTGAGTTACACTTCTCTGTGTTCAACCCTCTGAACTCTCTGAACACTGTCTGCTGCTTCTTCTTCTGGTGACGTCATTTCTTGGAGGACCTTCTTCTTCTTCATGTCCCTAAAATGTGTCCAACCTCAGCTAGAAGGTTCCAGAAGTCACTGAAGCAGAATGAGTGAGAAAAGACTTCAGACATGTTGTTCATCAGAGGAGACTAAAGAAAGACAGAGAACATGTTGATCCAGAGCAACAGTGGATCTAAAGATCTGTGAACCTCCAGAGGAGATCTGAACTGTTTCATGCTTTACTTTCTGAGCGAGGCTCTTCTTCTTCTCTCTTCACAGGCGTAAAGTTCACCCTAAAAAGCGAAGCATCAACGCCTACGTGGTGTTTAAGGAGGAGGAGGGTGTCAGCAGGGCGCTGGAGAGGTCAGACTGCTTCAGTCCTGCACACACTCAGTCTCTCTTTGGGATTCTGACCTCAACGAGCTTTTCTCTGCTTGTCTCTGCCGACAGGAACGGCCTGGAGATCGAGAAAGACTTCCACATCCGAGTGGACCGAGTGACCGGCGGCTCGTCGGTGAGTCACAGGCGACATTTCAAACCATCTGGAGTCAGTTTTTAGTGACGTGAATGAATCCTGATGTTCTTTTCTCGCAGCACGACCACAAACGCTCCGTGTTCGTGGGGAACCTTTCCTTCGGTGAGCCGCTCCGCCGTGTCAGCACCGGTGTTAACGGAGAGTAAGTGTGTGTCACAAGTTAACCTGTGTGTGTGTGTGTGTGTGTGTGTGTGTGTGTGTGTGTGTGTGTGTGTGTGCAGAGATAACTGAACTGGCTTTCCGGAGGCACTTTGAGGAGTGCGGCCCGGTGGAGGCCGTGCGACTGGTGCGAGACCAGAACTCTGGGATGGGGAAAGGATTCGGCTACGTCCTGTTTGAGGTACGACAACTTCCTGCTTCCCTCTGAAGGCGCCGTGACCTTTGACCTCCAGCTCATCGGCCAGATGAGGAGTGTCGTCATATATTAGTGCTGACAATAACCTGATGCTTAAAGATGTTAAATACTTTGTAAATAACCCAGTTTTTCATAGTTTGTGTGTAAACTGAGGAAACGTCCCCTCGTGATGATGTCATCAGGAGATACCGGCGCTCGCTCTGGCGTGGCGGCTTGGCGTGGTCGGTGGGCGGATCCCCCTGTGGGACCCCCACCCGGTTGGCTGCTGTGTTGATGAACGTTCAGCTGGTTTCACGTGAGAGTTGATGGTTTTGTGCCGTTTCCACAGAGCGCCGACTCGGTGCAGCTGGCGCTGAAGCTGGACGCCTCCAAGCTGGAGGGCAGGTCCATCCGGGTGAAGAGGTCGCTGAAGAACGAGAAGCAGCAGCAGAAGAAGAAAACCGACGGCAAAGGGACAACGGGGAGGGGCCCAGCGAAGGGGGGAGGAGGCGGCAAGTCTCCGAACCAGCAGAGGTCGACTAAAGGCTCCACGTCCTTCGCCGGACAGATGGTGGATCCAAAGAAAAAGACGAAAAAGAAAGGACTGAAGAAGAAACAGAGGCCAAACAAGACTGTTCACATCTGAGGAGATATGATCGAAGAAGAAGAAGACAGGATCCAAGCAGCAGGTTTAAATCAGATCCACGCTCCAGATGTCACTCTCTGAGTGTCTATTGTGACGAGTCAAACACGGTTCGGTTAGGTTTAGGAAAAGATGGGCAGGTACATTAAACACAAAATAAACTCTTTCCAATAGTGTTTGGACTGTCGGCACAGGTGGTTTCATCCTGTCTGTCCATGAAGGGGTTAAGTTACCTGAAGTCAAATAAAAATAATAACACACATCCTGTTCCTGTTCTGCTGTATGTGGCTCTCATTGTCTGGTGTTCCTGTAAAATACAGACTTTTCCTTTAATTCTGTTGTTCAGAGACTTCGGTTGTTGCAGAATGTCTTTGGTCCTGTGAGTGTGTGCCTGTTACCACGGTCATTAATGAAATAACAAACTGGATGTAAAAGCACATTTTCATTAACTCAAATAAAAATGAAACATGTCGTGTTTGTAGAGAAAAGCTTCATTTTAAAATGTGGACTGAGGTTATTCATCATCAGTAAAACGTCCCATATCATCTTTTTATTACACGGTGACCTTTTTGAATTTGAAGCCCGTCTTTCAAAAACTAAAAACTAAAACAGTTAAGTTAATAAAAACTAAAAACTCTAATTATAGATACCTCCTGGTGGGTGTTCACCTCTGCCGACCAATCAGGTGTCAGTGTCCTTCCACAGACGGCCTGCTGACTGGCCGGAGGAGGTCACATGACCAATAGATGCCTTTATGACATCACAAAGGGAGCCAAATCTGAACGGAGCGTTTACTGAAACACTGTCGGTGCTGAGAAAACATTAAGAAGTGCATTTAGCATAATGTGGGACATTTATTTAAATTAAAAACTAGATGTACAAACACATTTTAGTTGAAATAAAAATAAAAATTTGGTTTAACAAAAGAAGAAGAAGAAAATGTCTGTAGCTTGGTCCTTTAAAACATTTAAAACAAACCTCTGTTCCAGCTGATGAAGGTTCAGGGTCTCTTCTCTTATTATTCTGGATGTAGATCGATTTTCTTCCTCATTTTATTTGATGTAATCGTCTTTATTTTCTTCATCCCACGCTTGTTTAGTACCTGCTGGTTTTATATCCTTTACAAAAATAAACACTCAACATGAAATAAAGTCAGGAAACTTCACGCTTTGTTCACACTTGGTTTTATTTTTTTCCCTAAAGAGGTTCGTCCTCTTTAAAACGAACAAAACATTTCATTCATCACTTTTTAAAAAGTGTTTTCCGGGTCTAGAAGCGAACAGATAGCAAAGCAATAAATACGAAGCAGAGAGAAGACTTTCTACTTTCTACTTCTGATGCCATAATCACCACGAAGACGGTCGGTGCCAACGTGGAAACCTGCTGCCAGCACGCGTGGACAAACCCAACGATACCCCAAAACGGGTAATTTAAGTAAAAAACAAACAAACACTACCGTCATGGAAAAACCAGGGATAAAAAACTAATTCCCTTTAGGGCGCCGAGATGGGGAGTGATGGACGTCGGCCGGAGCGATGGAGGCCGAGGCGTTGGCAGGTCGTGGTGGGAGGAGGGAGGTCCACGTGGAGGAAGAGGAGGGTGAGGACGAGGGGGGAGGCGGGGTGGGGGAGGTGGTCGTTTCCTCTCATTCTATATCGTCCTCGCTCAGACTCTGTGCGCTCACGATACGCTGCAGAGACAGGAAACAGACACGAGGAGCTTCGTCACGTTTGATCTGAACTAGCTGGAGCTAATGCTAGTGCTAACTAGGGCTAATGCTAGTGCTAACTAGGGCTAATGCTAGTGCTAACTAGGGCTAATGCTAGTGCTAGCTGGAGCTAATGCTAGTGCTAGCTGGAGCTAATACTAGTGCTAACTGGCTGGCTGATGCTGGATCAGTTACGGAGGAGTGTGGTCTGATGCTGGATCAGTTACGGAGGAGTGTGGTCTACCTGGCTGATGCTGGATCAGTTACGGAGGAGTGTGGTCTGATGCTGGATCAGTTACGGAGGTGTGTGGTCTACCTGGCTGATGCTGGATCAGTTACGGAGGAGTGTGGTCTACCTGGCTGATGCTGGATCAGTTACGGAGGTGTGTGGTCTACCTGGCTGATGCTGGATCAGTTACGGAGGTGTGTGGTCTACCTGGCTGATGCTGGATCAGTTACGGAGGTGTGTGGTCTACCTGGCTGATGCTGGATCAGTTATGGAGGTGTGTGGTCTACCTGGCTGATGCTGGATCAGTTATGGAGGTGTGTGGTCTACCTGGCTGATGCTGGATCAGTTACGGAGGTGTGTGGTCTACCTGGCTGATGCTGGATCAGTTATGGAGGTGTGTGGTCTACCTGGCTGATGCTGGATCAGTTATGGAGGTGTGTGGTCTACCTGGCTGATGCTGGGCAGTTTGGTGAGCAGCATCTGGAAGACGGGCGGCGGCAGCGTCTGCTGCAGCACCTGCAGCAACTGCTGAGGCTGACCACACACCGCGATGGCGTTGGTCAGGTGGTCCACCCCCTTCTCGTAGTCTCCTGCGGAGCGGAGCACAAACACGAGGCATTAGAGCACCGACAGACTCCAGAGGAACCAACGGCAGAGAGACCAGGACCCGGAGGGCCTTACCCTGAGCCAGCAGCTCCTCCCCCAGCTGGATCTCCTCCAGGAAGAACTTCTGCACCGCCTCGGCGTCCTTCAGGTCCGGGAGCTGCAGCACAAACAACATTTTTGATGTCATGGCATCACAGGAAGTCATCATCTGTCCACAGGAACCGGCTTCGACTCCCAGTCAGGAGGTTTCTGTCGGTCTGTGGTCTCAGAGGGTCAAACATGGACTGAAGGGAGCCGCAGGAGCTCGGGTCCGTAAACCGGCTGGACTTCTCAGAGCCAGTTTACCACGTGGTCTGGCTGCAGAGGGTCCTTTAAAATATGATGAATGACACCTACTAAGTAGTTTTCCAGTCAAACTGCCTGTTCACTGTTCTGTAAATGAGTAACCATAGCAACAGGGACCACAACGAGCAGCTGAAGCAGCTGTTCACGTTTCAGCAAGTTGAATTTAAGACTTTTTAATTTCACTGTTTATTAAATTCAAAGCAATAAAATTAAACACCAGTTGGCCGCTCAAATACACAAGCTGTAAGTTATAGATATTATATTTATAGATTTTATTATAAGTGACAATAACTGGTTCTGTTAACGAACATCCACAGTATTGATTTTCATTCATTAATGTGAAAAAATCTGTCCTTCATGATATTAATCACTACAATTACAGCCGGAGGCAAACAGTAACAGGATAACAGAGACGTTAGAAGTCGACTCTGGACTAATCTCATCAAATATTAAATGTTTGTAGCTGTGTGGCTAGTTAACGTTAGCTTTGTGGCTAGTTAACGTTAGCTTTGAGGCTAGTTAACGTTAGCTTTGAGGCTAGTTAACGTTAGCTTTGTGGCTAGTTAACGTTAGCTTTGTGGCTAGTTAACGTTCGCTTTGAGGCTAACAGCTGAGCCAAAGGGATCTATGAGCTGAGGGACTAGAAAAATCTCCTGCTGCCACCTGTCCTAATTCCTGGATAAGCGCTAAATGGGATGTTGATGATTGACCCAGGTATTAGTCAGACCCTCAGGTGTTAACAGGGAGAGAGTTCTGTCTGTGGAAAACTAAATAGTTCTTTGGTAAGTGATGGTGGTATAAGAGGGATAACGCCCTTTGATTCGTCCATAACCAGGAGTTAATGGATGCCGTGGAGGCGGGTACGGCTCCCTGCCTTTCACTAATGTTACCTGCGTTGCTGGAACTGTGTGCAGAAGTCATCGCATCAACAATATAAGATGCAACAGCAAGTAGACAACAGGGTGGGAGGAAGCCGGGACGAGTGGCTCAGAGACTGTACTCACCTTCGCCAGGCCTTCCCTCTCTTTGGCGACCTTCTGCTTTCTCCTCCCTGCAGCAAGACGCAAAAACAAACACCAAGTTATCACCGAGTTACTAGATTAAAAACACAGCAGCTGACAACTCCCCACAAAACCAAACTCTGCTTGTTGTCATGCTTCCCTTTAAAAAGTTAAACACACCGAGCGGCTCAGAAGAACCACCCACTGCACTCTTGACCCATTCCTGTTGGTCTCTTCTGGGTTAAAAGCCTTAAACTTGGACTGGAAATGGTTAATGACTGACAGACAAAGCTGAGCTCAACAAGTGGAAACTAAAAAAGAAACCGGAGGCTCTGAATAAAACAACAGACTAGTAGTGGGTTTGCTCAGGAGCTTGCTGGTCACCGTGATCTCTGTTAGGCTGAAGCCCAGCTGGCAGGACAGTGATGCTTGTTGTGTAACACCTTTATGAATGAATCTGAGTGGCTGGTCAGGACAGAGGAGAATAAAAAAGATCTCTGCTGTATTTCAGTCAATATTTACATGAGCAACACTCATTACTCACTGCTGAAGTGCCTTTAAGCAACTACTGCTATTGTGAAGACATGGAAGTGTGACTGTGGCTGGATAAATAGGATTTAAAAGATAAAGTCACACCAAACTCCATTGAAAAAACAGTCAATTTAACATGACCTTGCTAACATCTCCAAGGTGAACCACCTGGTAGAATGTGACATGAGGTATTTAACCAACAATTATGGACATCTCATTATCATCTTTAACACATCTACTAGTACTTTTACTTTTTCATTCAGTCTTTGAACAAAACTCACAGTGGGCAGCAGCAGGACGCAGTGTGGATGCTCGACAAGGTGACACTTCAAAAGGGACATGCCATCCATTTTTAAAGTTCAGTAAGTTCATTCATGAACATTTACTACTTGCTAAGAAGGTAGTGGGAACAGGATGGGAACGAATCTCATTTGAATCCCACAGTTATTTGCAAGCAGAGAATAGAGTTTAACACACATTTGAGTTTAAGGGCAGACACTAAAACCTCAGACACTACACACACACACACACACACACACACACACACACACACACACACACACACACACACACACACACACACACACACACACACACACACATTCACCTGTTTGTGAAGCAGAGGCACGTTTTACATGCAGGTCTCACCACACATTCAACACTCCCATCTACGTTCAAAAGATTAAGAGAGGAAAGAGCTGAACTCTTCTGAAGCACAGATGGTCAAAAACATGTGGCATTGTCCTTTAACTGGTGTTGCTTGGTTGGTCAACTAAGAGCCGAATTAACCTGAAGACCCGGTGGACTCGTGTGAGGTCTTAATTATGAACTATGGAGGATGTTTGATGGTTGTTTAGTGAGAAGACATTAATGTGTCAAAATCTCAACGGAGTCCGGCGTGAGAGCTACGTCAAACAAGCCAAAACGGCTAGCATCAATGCTACAGAGCCTCTGACACCAGCCAACTTAACTGGCAGGCTAAACCAAACCAAACCAAACCAAACCAATCCGAACCAAATCGGATCGGATCGGACCGGATCCGGTCCTCGTAGGCCCGATGAAGGTGAGGAAGAGGAGGTCAACACTCACGTTCTCGCAGCCTGTTCTTGAAGTTGGGGTCACTCCGTCTTTTCCTGTCGAAATAGATGCAGTAACCGACGAACAGAGCTCCGCACACCCCCGCGGCGAGCGCGCTGGTCTTACCGCCCATCATAACTACCGGAGCCCGCTCGCTTTCACGACGATTTCGGGTTAATTTTGGCGTTTTTCCCCGGTGGTCGGTTTAAGTCGGGAGACTGGCGCAGCGGCTCAGGGCAGGAAGGACCCGGAAGGACCTCGCCGTTTGACAGCTTGTAGCCGTCCGCATACTGCCTGACTGGAAATGTAAAGAAAAAAATAAAAATAAAATATTTAGGAAATATTTTAAAATATGGAGAGACTGTAAATGAGCTTCAGGAAGCGTCCGTGTTTTTATACCCCAAAATACCGCTTAGGTTTTGCAAACTGAACAGTTATCTGCCTGTATATTGTTGTGTAAGGTTAATAAAGCTGTTTTCTGTGACACTGAACACGTGTGTTTATGAAGCTGTTGCACATCCACTCAAATATCTGAACAGGAAAAGGCTACTTTCACTTTTTTAGACACTTAGATTTTAATCAACCTGAAAATGATTTGGATTTAATCACACTACAAACATGATTAGTGGCTCCTTAAGAGGCATATTTAGAAGAAAGAAGATAATAAACAAAGGCTTTAAGAGAAAAATTCAGAAGTAATGTAATCAGAAAACATTTTAAGTCTACAGTGATACAAAAATGTACAAAAAAGCACAAAAATACGCAACGGTACGCAAACATTTTAAAACTGAAACACAAAAATATTCCTCAAGGTCAACCTTTTCCTGACCTTTCAACCACGTCTTGCAGTCTTCCTCAGCAGGCACATCTGATGCAGTCTGTGGTATTTATTGTTTGGACAGACGCTGATCACACTTAAATATACTTAGAATAAAAGATAATTTCACCAAAAGAACCATGAAAACTCAGAACACATAAAAACTACAAGAGACAAAGTGTTAGTGTATAATTTGAGTGAACTGTCCCTTTAAATATAATTCACATGTGTAGTTTTTCTGATGTGTGTTTGTTTGCAATCGCCAAAGATTCAAAGTGTTGTTCCTGTCCGACTGACCGTCTCCCTGACAACCAGCATCACGCCCCGGTGCATTGTGGGTAGAGCCAGCAGTGACTCCTGTACGTCAGCAGGGGTAGCTGTTGGTCCGTCACAGCAAAACACACACACACACACAGACTGTGAGAATACACTCAGCCTGTTACAGTCCAACACACACACACACACACACACACACACACACACCATCCAGTGTGTGTGTGTGTGTGTGTGTGTGTGTGTGTGTGTGTCCTGTCAGGCTGTGATATCTTGATATTTGGAGGCCTGGTGGTGTTCAGCATTTAAACAGACAGTCAGCAGCAGCTCGTACGGCAGCATGAATGAACAACACACACACACACACACACACACACACACACACACACACACACACACACACACACACACACTCACACACACTGGATGGTTTCATCCAAACTGTCCTGCGGCATCATGGGAGAGCAGGGCCGCCTCGCTCTCCGTCAGACTGACGCAACAGAACAGAACCAAAATGAAAACCTGTGCCCGGTGAGCACACCGACCAATCAGGTTTCAGCTTTACCAACGCGTCCTCGTGAGGAAACGACAGAATACGTCGATTTCCAGCGACTCCCAGAGCGACTTCTCCGAGCCCTCCGGCCTCCAGGGTCACTGTGGGGCTAAAGACAACAGATAAAGAGACAGAAGAAGAAGAAAGGAGATCGATAAACAGCAGCTATACAAGAGAAACCAAACCGACAGCGGGCGACACTTTCACAGACAACAACACAAACACGCGCGTGCGACGATACGTTGCCATGGTGATGTCATATTGTTTTTTTGTTGTTTTTTTTTACAAAAAATGGAACTTTATTTGTCATACCAACACATTTACACAGCCACGATAAATCAAAATAAATAAATAAATAAATAAAAATATAAATAAAATTAAAAAGAAAAAGAAATAAAAAGAAAAGAAAAAGAAATAGAAAATAAAAATAACATTTACACGGTATCATTGCGTGGTGTTAGGGTCTTAATGCTGTTCACTCTGTTCTAAACACATCAGTTCATGATACGACTTCAAACAGAACTTTAGACGGCACAAATAACACAAGAGCTTTATTTGAATGACTTCAGCTGATACAAACTTTGTCGACCGTGTGTGTGTGTGTGTGTAGGTGTGTGTGTGTGTGTGTGTGTGAGTGTGTGTGTGTGTAGGTGTGTGTGTGTGTGTGTGTGTGTGTGTGTGTGTGTGTAGGTGTGTGTGTGTGTGTGTGTGTGAGTGTGTGTGTGTGTGTGTGTGTGTGTGTGTAGGTGTGTGTGTGTGTGTGTGTGTGTGTGT
>NC_092014.1:1178873-1213873 GCF_042242105.1 Pempheris klunzingeri
AATAAACTAAAACTAAACTAGTTTTAAGGGTAATTCCAGTATTTTTGAATCTAGGCACACATTTTAGTCTCTACATGACTGATAAGAACAAAAAGTGTCCAGTAGATCATCTCAAAATGGTTCTGTAATGGCTGCAACGTAATCCTTTCGGGCAACTGGACCTGGTTGAATACACCCAGGAACGTTATGTTGTTGTGTGTTGCACAAATGTTGGGTTGGATCCAAATTAGCCCTTTAAAATACCACTCTCTTCAAAGCCACCAGACCCCACTGATAAAAACAGTAATTTTACTTTACAGAACACAGAAGATGCTGGTCTACTGCTGCTTCAGTCCTACAGTGTATTTGTGTTATTGTGTGTTACACAAATATTGTGTTGCCTCTGAACTAAACCTTTACAACTCCAAAGTCACACAGTAACACAATGAAACCAACTGATGGAGGCAGCAGCAGAGCAGCAGCTCCTGTGTTCTGTTCTCTAAAATCCCTGTTTTAGTGAATGTAGTCTGGTGTGTGTGCTGTTTGTGGTTAAACCAAAAGGATCTTCCAGGTCTCTCTCTGTAGGGATCCTTTCCATGATGCTGTCACACACTTAGAATAACACTCTGAGCCTGTCAGTGGATCAAACAAGCTCTTTTAGTGGACCTACTGTGATCAGGTGCAGTTGTCCCAAAGGATCACGTTGCAGCCATTGCAGCCCGTTTGGTGTCTGCTGGCTGAGGTGATCTACTGGACCAGTTCCAACACTTTTACTACCTACCAGTCACTCACACACTTGAATATTAAATAACAGGACTGTATCTTCTAACTCGTCTCTCTGATTAGGTCTGGTGCTAAGGCTCATGGGAACTGTGGCAGCTTAATGCTAGCAGCTAATAATGCTAATAACCAGAGTCACATCTTGGCTTTAATTCTCTATAAATTAGCACATTCAGAGTCATGTGACCTTTGTTTACTAATGCTGGCTGGCCTCTGATAGGTCAGTCAGTGCAGCTAAACAAACAGCAGACTGCTAACACACACACACACACACACACACACACACACACACACACACACACACACACACAGTTTCATTAACATGTGCTCATCCAGTCAAGGCTGAGTAAGATTACATGGGATTATTTTGGATTTACAGTACAAAGTATTCAAACCTCATTGACCCCTCTGTAACACACACACACACACACACACACACACCTTTACTGGTTGGATGTTTGAAGACGCCACCTGGGGCTTCTGGGAAACAGGAAACACAGCTGTGAATAAGCTGTTATTCGCTCTCCCCAAAGCTGCCAGACTCTACTGATGAAAACAGTCATTTTACCTTGAAGAGGACGGGACTTGTTGGTCTGTCGTTAGATTGTTTCTGTTATTATGTCCTACACAAATATTGTGTTGGGTCCAAACGAACCCCGTAAAACACAGAAGTCACACAATAACACAACCAAACTAACTAATCAGTGGACCAGCAGCTCTCGTGTCCTGTGAGGTAAAATTACTGTTTCTGTCAATGGAGTCTGGTGGCTAATTATTCAGGTTCAGCTGCTGTTGTTGGAGATATTTGGGATGTAGAGCTTTACTCAAAGTCTCCAGCAAATGAACCAACATTAAACAACAGCTTTCTGTTTCGCTCTCTTTTCTTCATGCATGCAATGCTTCCCAGCATGCCACGGGAACCCTCAGAGTCAGAACCATCATCATCATCATCATCATCCTCCTCCTGCAGAGGCTGGACACATTCTTTCTTTTTCCGAGGAGGGTTTTAGAGTCACGCTCGTGTTTTTTTCCTTTGAGAAGTACAACGTCGGTTGTGGGTCTGAGGTTTGGAGGTTTGGACGTCTGGATGTTGTCAGAGGCTCATTTTTTTTGTTTCTGACAGCAACAGATTTCACAACAGAGTTAAAGGGACAGTCCGGAGTGTCAGAGGTGTGGTTGTATGAGCTCCTTCTCCATAGTCAGTGTATTACCTGCAGTAGATGGTGGTCGATTCGCCCCCCCCCCCCCCCCCCCCCCCCCAGTGTGGAGAAGCAGACAGGAGTCCCTGAATTGTACTCTGTATTCACTGCTTCACCTTGCATGAGACAGTCCTGTCCAATGAGGAAGTGAAGCTGTTCACTCCACCAGACTCCATTGAAAAAACGGGTGATTTTTATACCTCTCAGAACACAGCAGTTGCTGGTCCAAAGCCGCCTCAGTCAACAAACTGACCCAGTAATTCGGCTCCGAATTTACCATTTAAAACACCAAAGTCACACAATAACACAAATAAAGTAAGTGATTGAAGCAGCAGCAGACCAGCAGCTCCTGAGTTCCTGTGAGGTTAAATTGCTGTTTTTGTCAGTTTAATCTGGTTGGCCCTCGCTGGATACATTTCCTACATGCAGCTCCAGGTGAGCTTGGAAATATCAGATGGTGACGTGATACTTGACATAGTAAATGTAATAATATTACCGAAATCCTACTACTGCTTCATTATATTAGTTATTTACTGCCATCAGTGTCGGGTGAGATAGTTTTACAGATATGCAGAGGCCTTGTAGATATGTGACAAACATAAATTCAGCCTGTGAAGGAAGTGCGATTGTATCACAGTTTGTAAAGCGCCGCTAAACCCAGAGCCTGAATGAGTGTCAGAGCTATGAATAGAGCTCAGAGGAGCGTAAGCACCTTTACATGTTTGTTTACCAGCCTGCTGTCGAGGGATTCCTGTCTTTAAAGGTCAAAGGGAAGGCTCTTAGCGAGAGTACAGCGGCTCTGTGCTCCTCGTCCTGAAACACGCCGCTGAAGTGGGTCAGGTAATCTCAGGTGACGGGATCACCCCTGGCACCACCTGACTGATAAACCCTGCGGTGGCACGCCGCCCCTCGGCCCCTCTCCTCCGCCGGTTTGCAAGGAAATGAGGACATTTGTGATCTGTGATGTCGCTCCAGAGAAGCACTGCAGGCTTGAGACGAACACGCCCACTCGGCTCCATCGGCGCGCTGAGGGCCCTTATCTGAGCTGGAGGTGTCTCATTCAGCCGCCTGGGGAGGGAACGCGGCCAGGAAAAACTGAGAGCAGAAACAGTTTCATGAATGGTCGCCTCCTCAGGACTCTGAGCTCACTTCCTTTTCCTTCAAAGGTTTATTGTTCGGGTTTTCCTGTCCTACATCAACTGTGAAAGGATAACGCAGTTATTTCTGAACCATATTTACATATTTGGTGTCTAAATGACCCGGAGGTACAAAAACTGTTGGAATTGGTCCAGTAGCCGAGTTCAGGCGGTCATATGTAATCCTTTGGGGCAACTGCACCTGATCAAAGTAGGTCCACTTAAAGTGCTTGTTTTAGCCACTGACAGGACAGAATAAACCTGTAAGATCTTTGTAGTTTAACCACAAACAGCCATTATATCGCTCTCTTCAAACACACCAGACTCCATTCACAAAAATAGTAATTTTATCTTACACACATGGGAGTGGCTGGTCTACTGCTGCCTCAATCAGTTAGCTTGTTTGTGTCATTGTGTGATTTAAAGAGTTAGTTTGGCACCAACACAATCCTTATAACACACAATAACACAAATAAACTAACAACTTGAGGCAGCAGCAGACCAGCAGCTCCTGTTTTCTGCACATTAAAATTACTTATTTTGTGAATGTAGTCTGGTGTGTGTGCTGTTTGTGGCTAAACCAAAAGGATCTTCCAGGTCTCTCTCTGTAGGGATCCTTTCCATGATGCTGTCACACACTTGGAATAACACTCTGAGCCTGTCAGTGGATCAAACAAGCTCTTCTAGTGGACCTACTGTGATCAGATGCAGTTGTCCCAAAGGATCACGTTGCAGCCCGTTAAGTGTTTCTACTGGACAAATTCCAACACTTTTTGTACTTGTCAGTCAATTAGACACCAAAATATGTACAAATGGGGCCGAGATTTAAAAATACCAAAGTTCTCCATTAACACGTCTTGAATGACTTGTTTTTTCTGGCTGACGAAGGGAAAGCTTTTTCTAATCCTCTCCTTCATGTCGTAATCTGTCTGTTGCCACAGTCACATGCTGCTCGTGACAGCATGACACAGCGACCTCTGACCCTCTGAGATCCACCAGACGGTACCTGCGGCCTCACAAATCAGCTTTACTGTCCACAGAGGCTCCGTAATAAGCCCCGTGGTTGTCAGGTCTGATCGGCTCTTGTGTCAGTCGGGGATCCAGATCCAGCTGATCGCAGCCTGGTCTTCAAATCCAAAACCAGCGTGGAAAAACTGGTCTCTTTCAAATTTTCATGGCTGCAAAGTTTTAGTCCAGAAAAGCAGAAGACATCTTAGTTTAGTCTCACCGCTAGCCGCTAGTCGTTCACCGCTTTGGTCCAGACTGAAATATCTCAACACCTGTGGGATTTACTTAGATCAGACATTCATGGTCCCCTCAGGATGAATCCTACTGCCTTTGGTGATGCTCTGACTTTTCCTCTAGCACCGTCACCAGGCTGATATTCATGTTTTTTTTTTATTGAAATAGCTCAACAGCTTCTGGATGGATTGTAATGACGTTCATGCTCACCTGAGGATGAATTCTGATAACTTCACTCAAAGGTGATCCTTTGATTTTCCATCTGGCATCTTTTCCATCAGCGGGTTAGCGTTGCCATTGCGAGCATGTTAGCATGTTGACATTAGCATTTAGCTCAAAGTAAAGGCTGCAGATTTACCACACAAACATAACTTATTAAATAAGGGCTGTTTATTTACACCAAGATCAGTGGTTTAGATTCACCGAGGACGACTGGTTAAACTTGTATGTCTTGTATTTTCAGTCGTCAGTGGCAGATTGGTTATGTTTAGGCACCAAAACTACTTGTTATGGTTTAGGAAAAGATGATGGTTTGTGTTAAAATAACTCAAATTAGCAAACTCTGAAATATTTTGTGCATGTAAACGTGCATGAATCTGTTCCTTTGTCCCTTCGAGGAGCCGATTATGTTTGCAAACGTTACGGCAAGATGGTGAAACAATGAAATCAGGGTCTGAAGAAGAGAAGTCTTTGGATGGTGCAGGAATCATCGGGGGGGGAATAGTGTGTGACTGTGCAGGAGCATAAAGGTACATAAACCTTATATACTTGAGTTAATTTGTCCATCTTTCACATTAAGGTCACATGTGATTTAATATTTAGTCGTGAACAAAAAGGTTTTTTATAGTTTAGTTCTCAAAAACAACACAGATCCAAAGGTCCAAACACGACAGAGACGTCCTGCTCTCTGTTTTAGACCCACTTCCTTCTTTGTCTTGGCAGGAAGCCGATGAGATGGATCCTACCTGATAAAGCCAAAGTGATGTGATACCTTGCGAATGGAGGAGCGTTTGTCTTCTCTTGTCTTCCTGCTGATGCAGGTTTTTGTTGCCGCTGAAGAGAACAGACGCCGGCCTCCGGAGGACGAGGAGTCCGGGACGCCGGCCAGCAGCGAAGCAGCCATTTGTTTCTCATCTTGGCCTCCCGGAGAAGCTTCAATGGCCGCGACTCTCTTTTCTCCGGTTACACAGCTCCGTCCTGTTTTCCTTACGAGCCAGAAAGATGAATGCTTTGAGCTCACACACACACACACACACACACACGATAAAAACTCAGAGCTCAGGAGTTAACTGGTCCTGAAGAGGGGGGAGGGAGCTGCTGAGATCTGGATGATTTGGGAGGTCTGTCAGATTGACGGAAAGCTTACGGTTTACGGCTGAAACCTTTCCAGCCCATCTCAGACGTGCCAAGTGTAATTCTTGGACTCTGTTTGGTCTGCGGAGATTTATTGAAGAAAAAAGGGGAAAGAGAAGAATCTGATGTCTGCATCAGTTGTTTGTACGAGCTGCTGGCAGGCTGGACCACGGATTTTTCCTTCATCGCCGGGACGCTCGCCAGTCTCTGCAGACTTTGGCGTTAAAACTCATCTAAATGTGAATGTGTGCTGATCCCAGGGCGGGCTAATGAGGACAAAGCATCAGAGCTGGAGGACCGCAGCCGGCCTTCAGCGTCGCTTTCACTGGTTTTCTTTAAATCACGCAGGTGTGAAAAGAAGCATCAGCTAAAAGAGCGACTTCCCCACAGGAGCAGAAATAAGATGTTTGAGTTTAAAGTTTATTTCAGATTTTTTTTTGGAGACACTCAGAGAGTGTACAACTTAAACTATGCAAGGAATATAAGAGGATAATTAGATAATTGATAGTATTAGCATTATATAACACCAGACTCCATTCACAAAAACAGGAATTCTACACGGGAGTTGTTGTGTTAAGTTTTGCTCTCAAGGTTTTGGATTTGCCAACAAAATGTTTGGATTTGCGTTAATATTTTTAAATCACAAACTAATTCTACTTACAAGTAGACGTTTTATTGATTGCAGTGCGTAAAGTTTTATTCTCACACTTGTTCTGTTTGATTGAGCAATAAAGACCTCATTGTTATGACACCAAAACTCACCGTCAAAAATATGTTCATTTCCTGAAGTATTACAGTTATTTTAACCTAAACTGCAATTGTTCTCTGAAACCTAAACCTAACCAAACTGTGACTAGCTAATATAGACTGCATATAAGAAGTGGACGTAGCCACCGTTGGTTTGCTGATCACTTTCGAAGAACCCTTCGGTCCACATCCTCGGCTCGTTATGAAACACGGAGACCACTTATCCATCAGGGTCGGACTGAATAACAGAGGAAGAACCGCCGACTGCTCCGCACATCTGACTTCAATCCAGAGCGCTGCGGCGTCTTATCGAAGAAGGTTCAAAGTGATGTCTTCCAAGCAGGAAAAAAACAAACAGAAAACCACCACCGGCCGCTGCTCCTCCACAGCAACACCAGGTTCAAATGTAAACCACAGGCCTCTCTGCCGGAGGAGGCCACACTCATGCATCCACCCTCCCTCGTCATCCTCGGCTATTTTTATCCGACGCTCTCTGAGCCGGTATGTATTCTCCAGATGCAGCGCCCCCTTTTATTCCCATCTACCCACCGACAGAGAGAGAGTGAAATTATGGCTCTACACGGGCAGTAATTGTATGAAAGGGTCCCCTGGTCAACCCTGCAGGGAGGAGGAGGAGGAGGAGGAGGAGGAGGAGGAGGAGGAGGAGGAGGAAGCAAGTGAAGCCAAAGAGACAAGAAAGAGAGGATGGTGGAGAGAGAGAGAGAGAGAGAGAGAGAGGGAGAAAGGGTTAAACCAAGGGATCACGTCAGAAATCAAAAGTGTTTCCAGTTGATCCGAACAGACAGTCTCTCCTCGCAGACCTTCACCTTGTTGCCCTCAGCTGAAGTGACGAAGATGATCGTGTCAAGACTGAAGAACGAGCTGAGAGAGAGAAGCTCAAACGCTGGCTTCTGTTTTAGAGATTCACTTTGGATCCAACACAATATTTGTGTAACAATAACACAAACTATCTGATGGAGGCGGCAGCAGAGCAGCAGCTCCTCTGCTCTGTGAGCTAAAATCCCTGTTTTAGTGAATGTAGTCTGGTGTGTGTGCTGTTTGTGGTTAAACCAAAAGGATCTTCCAGGTCTCTCTCTGTAGGGATCCTTTCCATGATGCTGTCACACACTTAGAATAACACTCTGAGCCTGTCAGTGGATCAAACAAGCTCTTTTAGTGGACCTACTGTGATCAGGTGCAGTCGTCCCAAAGGATCACGTTGCAGCCATTGCAGCCCGTTTGGTGGCTGCTGGCTGAGGTGATCTACTGGACCAGTTCCAACACTTTTACTACCTACCAGTCACTCAGACACCAGGATGTGTAGAAATAGGGCCCAGGTTTAAAAATACCAGAATTATCCTTTAAGGTGACTTGTTATTGTCACAAACCATCTGGTGAAAGTCGACTGTTCAAGTGTTGAAATAAATTATTGTGAATCAGATGAGAGTTTTGATTGCTGCTTTAGATTTTGTCCGTCCTTCGCACCTGTCAACTGAAATAGACGTGCAAAGTCATTCACATTTCAACGTCTGTTGTGCAGAATCAGTTTGCACACTCGATGCAATCTACTGCAACACCTCCGCCATGAATATTCAGGGAGGCTGCTGATGTTCAGCTTGTGTTAGAAGCGTCGGCTGAACTTTTGGAATGATTAATGCTTCTGTCGCTCAGTTCACCTCACCAATAAAGCACCTTCTCAATGAGCCTGAACCAAACAGAGGGCTGTTATGTAACGCCGTTGATCACCTCATCCGTCTGACTGAAATATCCCACTCGCCTCCAGCTGCGGCTCTCCACCAATCACAGCACAGGTGACTTTTCCATGACGACGGGTTACCGAGCAAAATCTCCTCACCTGCTGCCTCCAGACGCAGGAAACCCCACAGAGCTGCTGAGACACAAAACACATCCGAAAACATGGACGTCGTTCACGGGCTGCAAAAAAACCACACAAATATAAAATAAGATGAAGATCTGTGAGATTTTACTCACAGTGAAAAAACACCAAACGCTGCTGCTTCTTCTTCTGGTGACGTCGTTTCTTGGAGGACCTTCTTCTTCTTCATGTCCCTAAAATGTGTCCAACCTCAGCTAGAAGGTTCCAGAAGTCAGTGAAGCAGAATGAGTGAGAAAAGACTTCAGACATGTTGTTCATCAGAGGAGACTAAAGAAAGACAGAGAACATGTTGATCCAGAACAACAGGAACACTATAGACCTCCACTACACACTGACACACTGACTAACTAACACACACACACTATAGACCTCCACTACACACTGACACACTGACTAACTAACACACACACACTATAGACCTCCACTACACACTGACACACTGACTAACTAACACACACACACACACACTATAGACCTCCACTACACACTGACACACTGACTAACTAACACACACACACTATAGACCTCCACTACACACTGACACACTGACTAACTAGCACACACACACACTATAGACCTCCACTACACACTGACACACTGACTAACTAACACACACACACACACACTATAGACCTCCACTACACACTGACACACTGACTAACTAGCACACACACACACTATAGACCTCCACTACACACTGACACACTGACTAACTAACACACACACACACACACTATAGACCTCCACTACACACTGACACACTGACTAACTAGTACACACACACACTATAGACCTCCACTACACACTGACACACTGACTAACTAGCACACACACACACTATAGACCTCCACTACACACTGACACACTGACTAACTAGTACACACACACACTATAGACCTCCACTACACACTGACTAACTAGCACACACACACACACTATAGACCTCCACTACACACTGACACACTGACTAACTAGCACACACACACACTATAGACCTCCACTACACACTGACACACTGACTAACTAACACACACACACACACACACACTATAGACCTCCACTACACACTGACACACTGACTAACTAGCACACACACACACTATAGACCTCCACTACACACTGACACACTGACTAACTAGCACACACACACTATAGACCTCCACTACACACTAACACACTGACTAACTAACACACACACACTATAGACCTCCACTACACACTGACACACTGACTAACTAGCACACACACACTATAGACCTCCACTACACACTGACACACTGACTAACTAACACACACACACACTATAGACCTCCACTACACACTGACACACTGACTGACTAACACACACACACACTATAGACCTCCACTACACACTAACACACTGACTAACTAGCACACACACACTATAGACCTCCACTACACACTAACACACTGACTAACTAGCACACACACACACTATAGACCTCCACTACACACTAACACACTGACTAACTAACACACACACACACACTATAGACCTCCACTACACACTGACACACTGACTAACTAACACACACACACACTATAGACCTCCACTACACACTGACACACTGACTAACTAGCACACACACACTATAGACCTCCACTACACACTGACACACTGACTAACTAACACACACACACACTATAGACCTCCACTACACACTGACACACTGACTAACTAGTACACACACACTATAGACCTCCACTACACACTGACACACTGACTAACTAGTACACACACACTATAGACCTCCACTACACACTAACACACTGACTAACTAGTACACACACACTATAGACCTCCACTACACACTGACACACTGACTAACTAGCACACACACACTATAGACCTCCACTACACACTGACACACTGACTAACTAGCACACACACACACTATAGACCTCCACTACACACTAACACACTGACTAACTAGCACACACACACTATAGACCTCCACTACACACTGACACACTGACTAACTAACACACACACACACACTATAGACCTCCACTACACACTAACACACTGACTAACTAGCACACACACACTATAGACCTCCACTACACACTAACACACTGACTAACTAGCACACACACACACTATAGACCTCCACTACACACTAACACACTGACTAACTAGCACACACACACACACACTATAGACCTCCACTACACACTAACACACTGACTAACTAACACACACACACACACTATAGACCTCCACTACACACTGACACACTGACTAACTAACACACACACACACTATAGACCTCCACTACACACTGACACACTGACTAACTAGCACACACACACTATAGACCTCCACTACACACTGACTAACTAACACACACACACACTATAGACCTCCACTACACACTGACACACTGACTAACTAGCACACACACACTATAGACCTCCACTACACACTGACTAACTAACACACACACACACTATAGACCTCCACTACACACTGACACACTGACTAACTAGCACACACACACTATAGACCTCCACTACACACTGACTAACTAACACACACACACACTATAGACCTCCACTACACACTGACACACTGACTAACTAGTGGGGAGTGTGTGGCATCAATCAGTTCTTCTTCTTCTACTGTTGTTGTCCTGAAGGGACTTTGTCACACACCCACAGACTTTCCTCCGCTGGAGCCTCCACCCTGCTCATTACTGACCGCTGGCAGGCAGCTCGCTGGAGGTCATGTGGACCGTCTGAACTGCACTTATTATCACCAATGTGGTCATACTGAGGAATGTTGTTCCCCCGCTAAACACACACACACACACACACACACACACACCAAACCGCACAAAAATACACACACACAAACACACAGCTACACACACACTTGACTGGCCTGCAGCTCCCACAGTAAATCTGATTCTGCAATAACAAGAGCACTGTTTCCTTCAGACGGGCTATAAAATGCATAAACACCTTTTATTATTGTGTTTTTGTGTGTTGTCTCACTGTGAGTGCACCGCTGAGATGGAGAGGAGTCCCAGTCCCGACTGAACGCAACCAGATGGGTCGGACAGGAAGGAGAAAATGAAGGAAAACCACAGAAGAACAAAAAAAAAGGATAAATAAGGGATAGTTGGAATCAAAGGTTCATCTGTTGTTTCCTTCAACGGCCCACAAAAACACTCCAAACTCTGTCTCTCAGAGGGAGGGAAATCTTTGGCTAAATTTTGCCTCAATTGATTTCACTTCGTTTGCAGTCATGCCAAAACGTGTCGCACAAAGACTGAGTTCAGTTACACACCGAAGTCTCACAAGAACACAAACAACCAGCAGCTCCTGTGTCCTGTTCTCTAAAATCCCTGTTTTAGTGAATGTAGTCTGGTGTGTGTGCTGTTTGTGGTTAAACCAAAAGGATCTTCCAGGTCTCTCTCTGTAGGGATCCTTTCCATGATGCTGTCACACACTTTATGGAAGTTACAAAAGTTGTCATTGAGTTATTGTGTGACTTTGGTGTTTTAAAGGATTAGTTCCAGTAAAGCACCATAAAGAGTCTGGTGGCTTTATAACAGGCATTATATCACTCTGTTCCAGACTCCATTGACAAAAACACAAATTTTACCTCACAGGACACAGGAGCTGCTGGTCTATTGCTGTGTCAATCAGTTTACTTTGTTTGTGTTACCACGTGGTACACAAATATTGTGTTAGATCAATACTAATCCTTTAAAACTCCAAAGTCACACAATAACTCAGACACACTGACTGATGGAGGCAGCAGCAGAGCAGCAGCTCCTGTGACCTGTTGTCTAAAATCCCTGTTTTAGTGAATGTAGTCTGGTGTGTGTGCTGTTTGTGGTTAAACCAAAAGGATCTTCCAGGTCTCTCTCTGTAGGGATCCTTTCCATGATGCTGTCACACACTTAGAATAACACTCTGAGCCTGTCAGTGGATCAAACAAGCTCTTTTAGTGGACCTACTGTGATCAGGTGATCTACTGCAGCGGTCCCCAACCTTTTTTGCACCACGGACCGGCCTTCATGGTGTGGGGGGTAAATACAACGGAGTAAAATGAAAGGACAGGCATAAAAATACAACTCACCGTTCCGCTGAATTAGTGGGAGCCCTGAGCTTGTTCCCACCTGGGGGGTGAAGGGAGAGAAGCTTTCCAAACACGTTTACCTGGGGTGACATGTCACGTGACCAAGACGAGCGTCTTCACCTGAGGCACAGACGGATGTAGTTGGGAGAGAATCCGGTCATTTTTCAAAATAAAACATCTTTCAGACTCTGATCATCAATAAAATATATATTTTTTTTTTTCTGATCTACTGGACCAGTTCCAACACTTTTACTACCTACCAGTCACTCACACACCAGGATATTAAATTGCAAAATCAGTATCTGTAATTTGTCTGTAGGTGATTTCTGAATATAAAATAAAACAAACAATAAAATATTGATCACAGATCTATAAAAAAAGGATCATTGCATGATGCAGAACCACAACATGTAGAAGAAATGATCATCTCCAGTAAAACACTGAACACATGAGCGCTTGGTGTTTGTGCCTCATGATGAAAAGGTCCATTAAACGTGGGTGGTTCAGAGAGTGATTTATGATCTAATCAATCAGACGGTGACGTGTTCCTGCTACTGATCAACACACGGCCGCCACCAATCAAAGACCGGCGGCCATTTTTCACCGACTGTAAACAAACACGACCGCGGACAAACGGATCCCAGATGTCTGTCTGGAGGAGGCCGTCGACACCAACACCCACCAAGACACCGCTGCACTTCAGCATGTGGAGATTTAGTTTTGTTAAAGGCTCATTTCACCCAAAAACACAGACGTAACGGGCCGAATGTCCCCGCTTTGTGAGGGAGTTTGTGTTTCATAGCTGAGAAACAGTAAAAATGGCTGCCGGGATCCTCCCCCAGGAGGGGAGCAGCAGAGCAGATGGTATTTCATGTTTTCTGGTGCTTTCTAGCAGGTGGTTTGACTCTTTTATCTGGATGTAGAAGTTCTTCTGTGGTTCTTTGGTGGTTCTTTGGCTACAGAACACCACAGCACACAAAGAACCTGTTTGAAACCCCTGCATGGTTCTGTAGAGGTTCTCTACTGGTTCTTCAGTTTGGTTCAGTTTGGAAAAGCTTTTCATTAAAGTTAAAGACAAAACTTTAAGATATCAAAAAGCTAAAAGTACTGAAAGTGATTCGATGAGTAATTTGCTGCCATCTTTGATAATAACCTCTCACTGTTGATTTAAACTCATTTAGATTTAAAAAGTTCATTTGATTTGCAAATTACAACAAACGTGGGAGGACGTTTTTATGTTTTTGATCGTAAACTAACTGGAAATTGCTCTGATGTTTTTTTTCTGTTAACAAATTGTTCCTCATGTTGTTGAATCCTGAAGTGTTGGTGAAGGCAGCATCACCGGAGCGACTCGGCTCAGATCCTGTGGCATAAAACCGCACAGTCGTCTCTTACTTGGAGTACAGATGGAAAATAAAGTGATCGGTGATAAGTGTCAGATCTGAAGTGTCCGTGAGGTTCCTCTGGTTGATCTTCCTCTGGATGATCTTCCTCTGGTTGATCTTGAGACTACGGTGTCTTGTTGAGGACAAACAGCGACACTTAACTCACATTTTAAGGTAAAATCAAGAAGTTAAGGTGTTTTTCTGCTGCCGGGCGAAACAGGAAACTCTGCGACAGGCCTGTAGATCACCACCCGATCAGTGGGCCGAGATAAGAGACTCTCTCGGATGTGTCGTCTTCTGACCTCGGAGCTTCGGCTGCCTCTGAGACGGGAAGCCGATAGCTTTGGGAAACTGTGATGAACTGTGGGAGGTGTGTCTGTCTTTAACCCGGTGGGCCGTCTGAGTTACAGCAGCTCAGACAATACAGTATAGAAATACACCAGATCTCATCTCACCGTTCACACGTCGCCCTCGAGGGGCTGCACATCTACCTGCCACAGGTGCCACGCCCTCCCAGAGCCAGGCCCCTTCTCCCACCCTGGGCGGTGCGCTGAAATCCGGCCCGGACAGACGAGACTGGAGGGAGGAAGCGAACACTGGAGGTCACCGGATCCCCGACGGGCGTCCGCAGCTGTGACGGATCCACGGCAGCTCGCCGCTTTAACCCCTCGGCCTCTCTGGTCTCCTCCGACGTGTGATGAATAAGTGAGCAGCTTTCCACCGTTAATGTTTAATCTGTGACGTGATGGAGCTGAAAACTATAAATCCTCGTCCCGTCGCTGCTCCTGTCTCCTCTAGTTTGGGAGGTCACTGATTTTACATTTACATTTGGTGTAAGTGGTAATAATACAGTAGTTAGTTAGTTAGTTAGTTATTGTGTCTTACTAATGTAACACAAGATGGATTTAGAGCCGTCAGTCAGTCCTCATAAAATCAAACCAGTTCGACGCCTGAAGGACCCGACACTAATCATTAGCATGTCAATCATTAGCATGATAAAATTAGCATGCTAGCACATAATTATCAGCATGTTACTCGTTAGTATGTTAATCATTAGCATGTTAACATTAGCATGCTAGCACAGAATTGGCATGTTAATCATTAAAATAGGAATCATTAGCATGTTAATCATTAAATGTTAATCATTAGCATGTTAACATTAGCATGCTAGCACAGAATCATGAGCATGTTCATCATTAGCTTGTGGGGACGTGATCTTGTTGATGCTAACGTTAGAGTAGCCTCATGGTGAGCTAGAGCTCAGACCTGCTGGTGATCTAATGAAATAATGTCAGATAAATAAATTGAATAGATCGTTGTTAACAGCAGACAGAAGATCGGTGCAGCCGTGACCCTGAATGAAACCAGCGGAGTGTCCTCCTCACTTTTACACCAAGTGTTTCTCTCCAAAAGTGGAGCAGGAACCACAGCCGGCCTATTTATAGACGTCTACAAATGGTCTCCCACACACTTACAGTCGTACTGGGAACACAGTGTTCAGTCTGAATAGTGAACGTAGGAGTGGTAGTGTGTGTGTGTGTGTGTGTGTGTGTGTGTGTGTGTGTGTGTGTGTGTGTGGTTGAATGGGATGGTCATGGTGAGTGGTGATAGTAAAACAAAAAGCCCACAGAGAGGCCGAGCAGGAATTCAGTCGCTGAGAACATAAACAGCTCCTCCTGTGGTGCTGCTGAGCTGAGGACTGATCCAGACTCCTGTCGCTCAGCTCAAAGCCACTTCAGCGCTGGTGTTTATCTGATCCCAGTCCCTTATCTGGTCGGTGTAAACACACCGACAGGAAATCAAACCCTGGAGCCTGACAGCGAACACAACACAGCGCTGTTAGCTCAGTGTGTTTTAACCACGTTAGCATGTGCTAGCATTGCTAACACGCTAGGCTGTTTAGCACACAGGCCGGCTAGCGTGGCAGGAGACTCCCATTGATTATTATCATCGTTATTCGTCTTTGTCACGCCGCTGAAAGAGCAGAACGGTGAGGAGACAAAGACAAACACCGCCCGCCTGGCGTCCGCTTCTCCAGACACGCTTAGAAGTTCAAACACGTCAATGTGCTTTCCGGCGTTACCAAACAGTTTGAACGGTAATCAGGACACGTGGAGCTGAGTGAGCTGTCTGTGTCCATGTTGGTGATATTCAAAGAACCGATTCCTTTTTCCAGGATGTCTGGAACCCAAAGTTTCTGCTCTTTATGGACGAGCTCGGCTGGGTCTTGTTCAGCTGTTTGGCCTGACGCGCTTTTCCAAACGCATTTTTTTTTTAAGGCCCCACCTCGGCCGGATTTGACTCCAGGTTGTCACGGTTACGCATCGGGCATCTTAAGCACAAAGCCGCCGTCGGAGCTGCGAGCGTTGGTTTGCAGGCGGATCGCTGAGAGTTTGGCGCTGACAGATGACGCCTGCACCGATAATAACGCCATCGAGTGTCTGTTTTAAGGAAGAGATTAGCACGCCGAGGACGTCAAAGAGAGCCGCCTCCAGTGGATCAACTGTTATTGACCCGAGCTGCCACAAGCTTTCACTCAGGCTGCCGTCTGGGAGCACAAAGACAGATCGTTATCCTGTGAAGACCTCACGTCAGAACGAGGAGCGGAGTCAGGCACACGTTTATCTCCGTGGACTCTTCACGCACGTCACAGCGTCTCTATCAAGCGGCGACAGGCTGCCGTCAGAGAGGACGCTTCAAAGAGGCATTTCTGCTTCTGATAGACGGGTAATCCCCCCCACCGGGAGGCTGCCAGCCGCGTGCCAATACGCCACACGTTTGATCCACCGTTTGGTCGGCGCTCAGGAGCAGCTGGGAGCGAAGAAGCTCCAGGTCCTCAGAGGTGGAGACGGAAGCAGGTCCTCCCTTCTTCAGCTCCGTCTCCACGCTGATTGTCTTTGATGCTTCGTGTGTCTGTCACATTACAGACTAAAGACCAAAGAGGGGCCTGCTACAAAGGCCGGCGTTCATCCTGAGGGGACCACGAATGCTTTCACAGAATTTAGAGCTCGCAAAGCTGCATTGTTTGTTGTTAGCGGCGCTAAATAAAAGTGTGAGATGGCTCACAGGGAGCTGCTAACATGTGACGATCACAGTATATTACCTGTGTGTGTGTGTGTGTGTGTGTGTGTGTGTGTGAGTGTGTGTGTGTGTGTGTGTGTGTGTGAGTGTGTGTGTGAGAGTGTGTGTGTGTGTGAGTGTGTGTGTGTGTGTGAGTGTGTGTGTGAGAGTGTGTGTGTGTGTGAGTGTGTGTGTGTGTGTGTGACATCTTGGACTCGAGCACTTTGATGCATCTTTGCGTCACCTTTTTTTGTCGCCTGCAGCTTCATTCTTTCAGTTTGTTCTTTTTATTCAGACTGAATTTAACGTTTTGGACGTTTTGGATAGAAAATCTGCTCCCGTTTCTGTTTGGAGACAAAGAAGCAGCACCGAGCCTCCTCCCTGAGGATTATCTCATTTACTTCATCCACACACACACACACACACACACACACACACACACACACACACACACACACACTCACACACACACACACACACACACACACTCACACACACACACACACACACACACACACACACACACACTCACACACACACACTCACACACACACACACACCTGTGGCCTTCGCCTCCGAGGACACAGCTGGCTGTCTTCACCTATTGAACCCCCCCGCCCCCCCCCCCATCCTTTGTCCTTCATCAGTCCTCACGCTCTGAGTTCCTCTGCCGCTGGCTGGCCCCGGCAACCGTCGCCATGGTTACCAGCCAGGGATCACACCCAATCACGAGACGGATGCGGCGCCTGAGGAGGAGAGAGCGAGGTGAGGAGGGGGGGGAGGGGTGTCTGAGAGGACCAATCAGCGGCCGGCGTCTGTGCAGTCACAGAGGTCGTTCAAAGGTCAGATGAGACGCTGGTGGCGCTGACCTTTGACCTCTACCCCCCCTCCTCCCCCGGCAGGGGGGGCAGTAAGGTGGAGCGCCCTGTGTGTCGTCCAGGTGTGTTCAGACAGCCTCCTTTCACAACGTGTGGATTAAAAAACACCTTCAGTCAAGATCCTCCTCCCGTCGCCAGGCCCCTCCAGAGAAGAACCATCTCCAAGATCACACCAGCACGTCCTCACTCCCACCAGGAAGAAGTCTGGTAGAAAGTCTGTCAGCCCACTTCTGCTGCTCCCTCAACCGTTTAGAAGTGATCTGAAGATTTTACTGATCAAAGCACCTAAAGCTCTGTATGATATAATAATCTGGTTCATTGTTACATGGACTCTAATATATGATGTAAATATCATTACTTCAGTTTGATCCTTATCAGATTTTATGAACATCTCTGCTAAAAACAGACGTCTCCTGTTTTAGGGTCTCGGGTGTTGACGGACTCACAGAATCCATCCATACATTCAGAAACGATCCGGTGTGACCAGCTGTCAGTGTTGATCTTATCAGACGGAGTCACCGTCCACGTCGCCGCACGTTTCCGGCCGCTGAACAAACGAGGTTCTCGTCGGCCACCTCGCGGCGAAATCAATGCCGTCTCCATGACGATGCTGCTGTAAAGGGGGCTTTCGGCTCGTCCTGGACCGGGTGGCCGGTTCTGTATCGACCGGCCGCCGGCCGACGGCGTTCATTAGAGGATCATCGGCTCATCTGATGGATCAACACTGACACCAGTCCGGTCCTGCTCACACAACAATGTGGTGGAAGGTCGGATCATGGTGGAGGAAAAAGATCTGAGGGTTTTCCTTCCAAATGTCCCCAAAAGATCTGAACACAAGATCCAGGAAACTGGTTGAAGAAAATCTGATTAATGCTGATTACTGATCAGAGTCGTTCCTGTAAAAATGTACTGGCTTCAACAAAGAGACACAACAGTGAGAGTCAGAGCCTACAGGACCGACTCACACCCTGAGAGACAGACAGGGAGAGAGAGAGAGACAGACAGGGAGAGAGAGAGACAGACAGGGAGAGAGAGAGAGAGAGAGAGAGAGAGAGAGAGACAGACAGGGAGAGAGACAGACAGAGAGAGACAGGGAGAGAGAGAGACAGACAGAGAGAGAGAGAGACAGACAGAGAGAGACAGGCAGAGAGAGAGAGACAGGGAGAGAGACAGGGAGAGAGAGAGACAGACAGGGAGAGAGACAGGCAGAGAGAGAGAGACAGGGAGAGAGACAGGGAGAGAGAGAGACAGACAGGGAGAGAGACAGGCAGAGAGAGACAGGGAGAGAGAGAGACAGACAGAGAGAGAGAGAGACAGACAGAGAGAGACAGGCAGAGAGAGAGAGACAGGGAGAGAGACAGGGAGAGAGAGAGACAGACAGGGAGAGAGACAGACAGAGAGAGACAGGGAGAGAGAGAGACAGACAGAGAGAGAGAGAGACAGACAGAGAGAGACAGGCAGAGAGAGAGAGACAGGGAGAGAGACAGGGAGAGAGAGAGACAGACAGGGAGAGAGACAGGCAGAGAGAGACAGGGAGAGAGAGAGACAGACAGAGAGAGAGAGAGACAGACAGAGAGAGACAGGGAGAGAGACAGGGAGAGAGAGAGACAGACAGACAGAGAGACAGACAGGCTGTCTGACTACAGTCCCTTGTAGTTCCTCAGCAGGTAGAGAAGCAGACTTCAGGTTGTGTTGAGGTCTCTGCTGAAGGATCAGACCTCCTCATGGTTCCTCATGGTTCCTCATGGTTCCTCATGGTTCCTCTCAGAGGTCAGAGGTCACATGTGCAGCACGTTACCGCCGGAGAACCACGATGTTTCTGCTGTCGGTTAGTTAAAACGGGGAAGTGGCAAACTGCAGTGGTGAAATAAAGCCGTGTGATTGGTCGATGCCTCGGTGCTTCACTGCAGAGCAGAGCGGCGTGTGAGCACAGCGTCACATGACTGATTATATCACAGCGAGCTTGTTGTTTGCTGGACGGTTGCTGTAAAAGCACCAACGGGGGCATAAATCCAGGCAAAAGTGTGCGTGGTTCAAAGCGTTAGTGATGGACTCCTGGTCTGAGCTCAGCCTCCCAGCGTCCTCTCCTCAGCTGACCAATCACTGGCCGTCCTGCAGGGTTTGAAGAGCAGGACGTTTTTCCCTGCGTCCAGTGACAACAGAATAATTGGTGATATTTATAGTCCTGCTGATGGAAAACGTTCTGGCTCCTGAAGAGATGAAGAACGAGGCTCCATCTGTCCCGTCTTTGTGTTTTCTGAGAGAAAAGTGCCGTTATCTGGAGCGCCGCCCTCTGACCTGGAGGCTGGACGCTCCTCACTTCCTCCCCGCACAACAAAAACAAGATGGCAGCTTGGTGGAGTTCTCCCATGAGCCTTTGCTTCTCTCAGAGCCCTGGAACAGTGGACGGACGGATGGATTCACCGCCATGTTTGCTAGCTAGCGGCCCGTCTCTGCTGGAGCGCTGTGGTGCCTCTGTTATCACCTTTAAAGGGTAACTCCGCTGTTTCTAATCCAGAAACACGTGGAGCGCCAAAACAGAGCCCCCGGTAACGCTAGCATCATGGTGGGGGGGTAACCGAGGAGCTCCTACACTTAAATACAATAAAAAAGTGGAGAGAATTCAAAATAAAACCAACTAAAACACAGTAAGACAGGGATCAAACCACTGGACGCTGGTGCTTTCTTAGAGCTTTAAATCCCAGCAGAAGCGTCTCGGCGCTAAAGATTCGCTCCTGGTCTGTTTCTGATGGACGCCGCAACCACGTCAAGCAGCTCAGAGCAGAGGAGGCGGCAGGAAGTCAGACGGACGAACGACAAAGAGAATCAGCTCAGTTTTCAAAATAAAAGCCCCCCTGCAGACTGTCAGTGGTTTATTCCAGCAGCACATCAGTATTATTCTCTAATGGGGGGGGGCACCAGGCCAGACGTCAGCCGCTCAGAGGGTTTTTAACACCATGACGACCAGAAGTTCATCTGGGATGGAGAAACACTCTGACTGTGACTTTAGCTGCTGTCTGTAGCTGCAGCACAACAAAGCAGGAAGTACATCCAAGAAACACATTTAAAGCAGCAGAAGAAGAAACGAGGCCTGTTTGATCCTGTTAGAGACACATTTAAAGCAGCAGAAGAAGAAACGCTGCCTGTTTGATCCTGTTAGAAACACATTTAAAGCAGCAGAAGAAGAAACGAGGCCCGTTTGATCCCGTTAGAAACACATTTAAAGCAGCAGAAGAAGAAACGAGGCCCGTTTGATCCCGTTAGAGACACATTTAAAGCAGCAGAAGAAGAAGAAACGCGGCCCGTTTGATCCCGTTAGAGACACATTTAAAGCAGCAGAAGAAGAAATGCGGCCTGTTTGATCCTGTTAGAGACACATTTAAAGCAGCAGAAGAAGAAGAAACGAGGCCTGTTTGATCCTGTTAGAGACACATTTAAAGCAGCAGAAGAAGAAGTTAGAAGCTCCAACATCAGTTTAACGACCAAACCAGCTAAATGTGAGCAGGAACACTGATCTGCCGTGTGGACGAGCTCGGTGGGATCTCAGGGTTACAGTTGCAGCCACAACTTGTAACTCTCATCTCCTGATAGTAGCTTGTTAATATTCAGCTAAAATCATTTTCCATTAATAAGGTCACTGTGTGTGTCTGCTGAGGATGGAGGGTACCACACCGCGATGGTCGGAGATGTTCCACCATACGTCACCAGGTCCTGAGAGGAGGAAACGCTCCTCTGACCTCCCGGCAGCACAGGAAGTGACGCTCTCCATCAGGCCTGAAGTCAAGGTGAACTGCCGCTGCGGAGGCATCCATCACCCTGAGGGTCGGTCCAGACCTCCGACAGAAGGCTGCGGCAGCCGGGGTCGTAAACCTGCCAGCGGCTGAGCGCTCCCACAGCGCCGACCCATCACGCTGGCCGGGGCCTCGGACGCTTCCTGCAGCGGCATTTGGCGTCGCATCGTTCAGATTTATGAGCTCGTTTTAGTTTGATGAACAGCAGGACGGCCAGAGGACGACACCCTCCTCCTCCTCCTCCTCCTCCTCCTCCTCCTCCTCTTCCTCCTCCTCCTCCTCCTCCTCCTCAGCTTTCATCTTAATGACTGAACAAAACGACCACATTTCCCAAACTGGTTGCTGTGTTCAACCCTCTGCTCTCTGAACTACACACACTATAGACCTCCACTACACACTAACACACTGACTAACTAGCACACACACACTATAGACCTCCACTACACACTAACACACTGACTAACTAGCACACACACACTATAGACCTCCACTACACACTGACACACTGACTAACTAACACACACACACTATAGACCTCCACTACACACTAACACACTGACTAACTAACACACACACACTATAGACCTCCACTACACACTGACACACTAACTAACTAACACACACACTATAGACCTCCACTACACACTGACTAACACACACACACACACACTATAGACCTCCACTACACACTGACACACTGACTAACTAGCACACACACACTATAGACCTCCACTACACACTGACTAACTAACACACACACACACTATAGACCTCCACTACACACTAACACACTGACTAACTAGCACACACACACACTATAGACCTCCACTACACACTGACACACTGACTAACTAACACACACACACACTATAGACCTCCACTACACACTAACACACTGACTAACTAACACACACACACACTATAGACCTCCACTACACACTAACACACTGACTAACTAGCACACACACACACTATAGACCTCCACTACACACTAACACACTGACTAACTAGCACACACACACACTATAGACCTCCACTACACACTAACACACTGACTAACTAGCACACACACACTATAGACCTCCACTACACACTAACACACTGACTAACTAACACACACACACACTATAGACCTCCACTACACACTAACACACTGACTAACTAGCACACACACACTATAGACCTCCACTACACACTAACACACTGACTAACTAACACACACACACACACTATAGACCTCCACTACACACTAACACACTGACTAACTAACACACACACACACACTATAGACCTCCACTACACACTAACACACTGACTAACTAACACACACACACTATAGACCTCCACTACACACTGACACACTGACTAACTAACACACACACACACACTATAGACCTCCACTACACACTAACACACTGACTAACTAACACACACACACACACTATAGACCTCCACTACACACTAACACACTGACTAACTAACACACACACACACACTATAGACCTCCACTACACACTGACACACTGACTAACTAACACACACACACTATAGACCTCCACTACACACTGACACACTGACTAACTAACACACACACACACTATAGACCTCCACTACACACTAACACACTGACTAACTAACACACACACACACACTATAGACCTCCACTACACACTAACACACTGACTAACTAACACACACACACACACACTATAGACCTCCACTACACACTAACACACTGACTAACTAGCACACACACACACTATAGACCTCCACTACACACTGACACACTGACTAACTAACACACACACACTATAGACCTCCACTACACACTGACACACTGACTAACTAACACACACACACTATAGACCTCCACTACACACTAACACACTGACTAACTAACACACACACACACTATAGACCTCCACTACACACTAACACACTGACTAACTAGCACACACACACTATAGACCTCCACTACACACTAACACACTGACTAACTAACACACACACACACACTATAGACCTCCACTACACACTAACACACTGACTAACTAACACACACACACACACTATAGACCTCCACTACACACTAACACACTGACTAACTAACACACACACACTATAGACCTCCACTACACACTGACACACTGACTAACTAACACACACACACACACTATAGACCTCCACTACACACTAACACACTGACTAACTAACACACACACACACACTATAGACCTCCACTACACACTAACACACTGACTAACTAACACACACACACACACACTATAGACCTCCACTACACACTAACACACTGACTAACTAGCACACACACACACTATAGACCTCCACTACACACTGACACACTGACTAACTAACACACACACACTATAGACCTCCACTACACACTGACACACTGACTAACTAACACACACACACTATAGACCTCCACTACACACTAACACACTGACTAACTAACACACACACACACTATAGACCTCCACTACACACTAACACACTGACTAACTAACACACACACACACTATAGACCTCCACTACACACTAACACACTGACTAACTAGCACACACACACTATAGACCTCCACTACACACTGACACACTGACTAACACACACACACACTATAGACCTTGACGTCCTTCCTTTTTACAGCCCGACACGTCTGACGGAGCTGCCGATCAATCAGTGGAGACGATAACGACCTGCTGACTGCAGCTGCTCGTCCCTTTAGTGTTCATGATGAAGCACAGAGTCAGTTAGTGAGAGAACTAGGAAATGTCCTGTGAAAAGAGTGTGTGTGTGTGTGTGTGTGTGTTTTAAAAAACAAACCACCGACTTCACACACTTTGGGAATGTGACCCACACACACCACCTGCTGTTACACACACACACACACACTCTGCTGGGTGTCAGGAGGTGATACTTGCAGGTCGGCGTCGTGGGTTCATTGAGGCGTCCAGCCGGACTTTCATGTCCGCTGTCACCCTGCATCTGAACAAACACACACTCACACTCACACACACACACACACACACACACACACACACACACACACACAAAGGAAGGACGGGGGGGGTCATGTTGGGGAGGAGTGAGGAAGTGATGGAGGACGAAGAGGGGATGGATGAAGGAGCGATGAAGAGGGAAGCAGAGAAGAAGTGGATGAATGAAGGTGTTTCTTGTCATTTAAAGGAGCAGTCTGTAGGATTTAATGGTATCTAACACTGAGGTTACAGTACAGTAAAGAAAACAGATGCTATTTACACCCGGATGTGTTGTGTGGTCACCACTGAAGTTATTTCCAACAGCGAGTGTCCTCCTTCAGGTCCTCATCCTGCGAACGCCACAGGATGGAGACACACAAGCTGCAGGAAGTAGACTGATCCCCCCTGAGACTGGATCACACGATCACTCAGATCGCGTCCACGAGCAGCTCACACACTAATGATCGCCGCTCACGTTAGCGAGCCTGCGATGTGGAACTTTTGTCGGCCATCTTGAAAACCTCGGCACACGGCCGATGGTTTGTTTGTGGGAAACCTCTTCTTGATTCGGGGACAGTGACAGAGCTGGTCAGTTAGTTACTGCTGTTAAACATGCTGTGAAATTATATTTACTGCTTCTCAACCGTACGTAGTGTTATTTACGTTGAATCCTGCTAGCATAGTGTTAGCTTTGAAGCTAGCTAGCATGCATAACGTTAGCTTTGTGGCTAACAGCTGAGCCAAAGGGATAAGAACCTAGTTTAAACTGTATTAGATCTTCTTCTTGTATTCACAGTAGGTGTTTGCTGTATGTTGGGAGGAAGAAGAGCTGCAGAAGCTAACGAGGATCTGTTGGGTTCTGGTTCTGGTTCTGGTCCTTTTAAAGGCGTTTACACTGATTTTAATGTCTTGATGCAACAAGCTGGGGTTGAATGAGCCTGACATGTTTGACTAAACTGATTAAAACGATCTTCAGTCAGAATAAACATTGGAGGGATGGAGACGCCGGATCCGTCCTGCGAAGCGTGTCGCCGCCAAACGGGTTTTATTTTGGCGAAACGTGTCAGAGGAGGCGTGGAGGCTGTGTAGTTCTGCCAGAGGAGCCTCCGGCAGCGCCACGCAACGCTCGGCGCCGCTTGCATCAGAGTTTCATCAGGCGTCTCTGATTCATTCGTCAGCCTGAGTGAAAAACACACAGGCGGCGCCGGGCCCCCGGGTGATGTCATCAGTACACGCTGGGAGGACCAATCAGCTTCCTGCTCTGAGCCGCTTCATGCTGTGTGTCCCTGTTGAGGAAACAGGGAACAAAATCACATAACGTGTGTAAATAAAGCAAAGAGGAAAGATCTCAGCACAACTCTTTGACTTTTCATTTCAATAAGAGAAAATAACGTTTTCAGAGTCATTTCTTTATTCTTCTCACACACAGCAAGAAACCAAACACCAGCTGCTTACAGTGCAAAGAAAAAATAAAAATAAACGTCATTCAAAGGAGGATAACTCGACAATATCAGGTTTACAGAAATATATAAGTGTTATAATCCTTCATAACCAACAAATAAAACGGTAAAACGGACGCGTGAAGCTGAAGAGCCGCAGCTAAGAGGAGGCGGCAGGAAGTCAGACAGGCAAACGGCAAAGAGAATCAGCTCAGTTTTCAAAATAAAAGCCCCCCTGCAGACTGTCAGTGGTTTATTCCAGCAGCACATCAGTATTATTCTCTAATGGGGGGGGGCACCAGGCCAGACGTCAGCCGCTCAGAGGGTTTTTAACACCATGACGACCAGAGGTTCATCTGGGATGGAGAAACACTCTGACTGTGACTTTAGCTGCTGTCTGTAGCTGCAGCACAACAAAGCAGGAAGTACATCCAAGAAACACATTTAAAGCAGCAGAAGAAGAAACGCAGCCTGTTTGATCCTGTTAGAGACACATTTAAAGCAGCAGAAGAAGAAACGAGGCCTGTTTGATCCTGTTAGAGACACATTTAAAGCAGCAGAAGAAGAAACGAGGCCTGTTGGATCCTGTTAGAGACACATTTAAAGCAGCAGAAGAAGAAACGCGGCCTGTTTGATCCTGTTAGAGACACATTTAAAGCAGCAGAAGAAGAAACGAGGCCTGTTGGATCCTGTTAGAGACACATTTAAAGCAGCAGAAGAAGAAACGCGGCCTGTTTGATCCTGTTAGAAACACATTTAAAGCAGCAGAAGAAGAAACGAGGCCTGTTGGATCCTGTTAGAGACACATTTAAAGCAGCAGAAGAAGAAACGCGGCCTGTTTGATCCCGTTAGAAACACATTTAAAGCAGCAGAAGAAGAGCAGGAGAAACTCTATGAAATGGAACAATTCAAACAGGATTAAAACTTTATTTGTATCTTGTCGTTTACGACCATACAGATTTCTTCCAAAATACGGTCCCATGGCGGTCCACAGGAGGACGGACGGACGTCACCTCTCTATGACAGACTCACCTTGCTAACCAAACTAGCATGTTAGCTGCACACTCTCTGAATATGGTCACCTGTGGCTCCAAAAACACAAGATGGCGACGACCAGTATGCCAAACTGGAGGCTTCACAACAGCAGCCCACAAACCAGTGGGTGACGTCATGGGGGCCGCGTTCCACTTCGTTTATACAGTCTATGTTTGAGACTGACTGACTGCTGTTAGACAGCCTGTAAAAACTATTAGCACGGCAGATTTACACGACGCTAAAACTCCAGACACTAATCTGGTCCGAACAGGCCTCATGAGAAAGCAGAGGCACGTCCTGACAGGGATTAGTGAGGTTAAAAAGGAAAATCACTTCTTCTGCAGAGTAAATGAAGCCGTCAGGGAGCAGGTATTAGCTCCGGCCGCTGTCGACGGGCCGCGGGAGGTCAGCCGGCTTTGTTTTGGCGGAGAGGACGGCAAAGACGGTTCAGGTGTTAACGAGGATCAGAGAGTGTGACCCTGAGAGGAGGCAGCGGACCTGATGATGACTGGTGCCAAACTAAGATTTATACACTCACAACACATGAAGAGCTCGTTTTAATAATCACTGAAGACATTGTGAAGATTTGCTGCTTCTGCTTTTGGTGATTTTAATCATTTTATGGCATTTTGGATGAAGGTTATTATGGTTAACAACTAAAGAAACATCTCAGTTTACTGAAATGAAAACTAGACTTTCAAAAACTACAATGATATTGTGAATGAATCAAAATATGATAAAAGATGTGCAGGGAATGTGTTTACTTTTAGTCAGTTTGGTCAAATATGTGAACACAACCAGCCTGCGGAGGCTTCGGAGCATCTGTTTATAGGAATTAGTCCTAAAACATGAAGCCACGCTTTCTTCCTCCAGTTCTCTCTCCGTCTGGAAGTTTTTGGTTAGATGCCTGAAAAAAAGGGTTAGTTTGGATCCAACAACAAGGGAACACAGAGCCCCGTGTTCTGCACGGTAAAATGACTGTTTTTATCAATGGAGTCTGGTGTATTGTGTCTAAACAAAAAGGATCTCTGAAGGGATCCTTTCCATAATGTCATCAGACACTAAAAGTGCAGGTTTTTGCCACTGACAGATTCAGATTGCTATTCCAAGTGTCTCTTCAAAGACCAGACTCCATTGACAAAAACAGTAATTTTACCTCAAAGAACATGGGAGGTCTGCTGCTGCCTCTATTTGTTTGTTAGTTGTGTGTTACACAAATATCGTGTTCCATCTGAACCGACTCTTTAAAACACTAAAGTCACATAATAACACAAACAAACTAACTGACTGAGGCAGCAGTACACTAGTAACTATTGTGTATAAAATCCCTGTTTTAGTGAATGTAGTCTGGTGTGTGTGCTGTTTGTGGTTAAACCAAAAGGATCTTCCAGGTCTCTCTCTGTAGGGATCCTTTCCATGATGCTGTCACACACTTAGAATAACACTCTGAGCCTGTCAGTGGATCAAACAAGCTCTTCTAGTGGACCTACTGTGATCAGGTGCAGTTGTCCCAAAGGATCACGTTGCAGCCATTGCAGCCCGTTTGGTGTCTGCTGGCTGAGGTGATCTACTGGACCAGTTCCAACACTTTTACTACCTACCAGTCACTCACACACCAGGACGAGAGGACCCAGGTTTAAAAACAGTGGAGTGACCCTTTAAAACCAGTTGTGGACAGTTTGTGATGGAGGGTGTTACGTTATCGATGTGCCTCGTCATGCTGCAGCTCCCTCTGCTCTCTCTTCCTGTTTTGGTGTTTAGCTGCTCGGCTGGGCAGACGACCGTTTTACTACAGGAAGTGAGACAGGAGCTGTTGTCTTTTTTCTGAAACCGCAGTGTGACAGAGAGCCGAGTTCACCGCGGCCGAGGAGGAAGCAGCCGTTGGGTTTGTTTTCAGCGTCCTCGGAGCTTCTTCTGCTTCTGTCAGACCAAAAGGGCTTCGAACGCTCAGCAGCAGTGACGAGGTTTCCTGATTTAGTTCAATCACAATCAAATCAAGTCACAAAAAAGTAACGTAATGGAGCAAATGTTCACATTACAAGGAATCAGCCTCAGTACACAAAAGAAAATATGAAAAGAATATAAATATAAATATGAAAATATACAATCGAGATATTTAAGATACAGAATTTGAGAAAAGTTTTAATAAAAAACAAACACTACAGCTAAAATATAAACTTATAGTTAGTTTATTTTCCATTATAAAGGACGCCCATATTCTGTAAAATAACATTTGAAATGACAGGATTCAAATAAACAGTTGGCTAAAAGAGCTGCTGCACACCGACAGGTGATCCTGGTGAAGGCTTTTCTTCTTCCAGCTGACGTCAGCAGCTCACATCATCGTGTTTTTAGAGAAACACCACTGAAGAAATACTGCAGTCAGTAAAAGCACTGAAAAAGGTTTCTTTAAATCAGTAATCGATGTTATCAGTTGGATGCTAGCTAGCTAACGTAGCTAACCAAGCTAGCTGGTTATAAGTTACGATGAGCTGCACCACACGAACAGAGATCCTAACATCTCCCCCCCAGGAGCAGCAGCTCCACCGTCTTCATCACAAAGTGTGAGTGACAGCAGAGTTGTGAATGGACGTGAGTCCCGCCGCACACGTCCAGACGTCCAGACGTCCAGACGGCCCGAGGGACCCGCTGCCGGACGGATTAGCTTCGCTCAGCGTCTTCGCTCAGCGTTATCCCCCGTAAGCCGGCCGGGCTTACCTGCTGGAGAGGGCGCCGTGAGGTCAGGGTGCAGCTGAGCAGCCCCCCCGAGCGCTAATGGCAGAAAATATAAATGTGAACTGAGGTCAGAGGTCAAAGGGCGAGAGCTCGTCTTTATCTCTAAGACGTGTTAATGAATGAGGGTCAAACGTTCGTCCAGAATCCTGACGTTTGTACAGAACTTATAGAGAAAAAAGAAAACGGGGATGAACCACACTATCGACATCTCCTTCATCTAAAAATCAACGTTTGAAAGCTGTGGAGCTTTTTTAGTTTCACGCAGAGGCTGAGAATGAATATGAGTCACAGTTTGGTTACGTTTAGGCACTAAAACTACCACAAGGTGACAGTCTGGGTCCAAACAGGCCAAACGTCACTCAGCTTGAAGTTCCTGGTCAAAGTTCGGTGTTTGTGCTTCACATTTTGAGCAGTTTTCCCTGTAAGAAGTATTTCTCCTACTGTCCTGTGAGTGAAGGTTTTTATTCCCGTCACATACAGAAATACTTCACATCTCTGTGCCGTCGCTGTTTGTTTCTGCGCTGAGGAAGCGAGAGTCGCTCTAAAGAAGTGAGAGTGTTTCTGAGGTGAGCCGATGACTTCGCTTCAGGTCTGACGGTTGCAGGATTTTCCCGCCTTTGCTGCCGCTCACGTGGTGGCGGCGACCCGGCGCTCTGCGTTGTTGTTGTTGTTGTTGTTGTTGTTGTTGCTACGAACACGGAAGGAAGCGCCTGTGTTGACTGCAGATGGCGGCGTGGTCGAGAGGTGTCACGCGCCGGCTGCTGCGTCCTGTACAGGCAAACCTCAGAGAGCAGTGCAGCGTGCAGCCGCTCCGATTTAACCTCCGAACATCATGAAAGAGGAAGTCTGACAGGAGTAATGAGGCAGTGCAACACTCTTAGAAGGAGGGACAGAGGTCAACATGTCTGCTGCAATATTCAGATATTCAGATGTGTCCTCATCCTGGTGTGTGAGTGACTGGTAGGTAGTAAAAGTGTTGGAACTGGTCCAGTAGATCACCTCAGCCAGCAGACACCAAACGGGCTGCAATGGCTGCAACGTGATCCTTTGGGACAACTGCACCTGATCACAGTAGGTCCACTAAAAGAGCTTGTTTGATCCACTGACAGGCTCAGAGTGTTATTCTAAGTGTGTGACAGCATCATGGAAAGGATCCCTACAGAGAGAGACCTGGAAGATCCTTTTGGTTTAACCACAAACAGCACACACACCAGACTACATTCACTAAAACAGGGATTTTAGAGAACAGGACACAGGAGCTAGGGTTAGATGTGTATCTCTAATATGACGCTCAGCTCTCTCACGTCCTCATCAGTGATCCTCTTCGCTTTTCATCAGTCTGTCCTCCACTTTATTCTGACAGAAGACCCTCTGAAGGGACGATGGCTGAACAGGTAACAGTGAGTCAGATCACCTTCTTTAACCACAAACAGCCGTTATATCTCTGCACACACACCAGACTGCATTCACAATATTTTACGCTGCAGAACACAGGAGCTCGATCAGTTAGTTTGTTTGTGTTATTATGTGACTTTAGTGTTTTAAAGAGTTAATTCAGATGTTCAACACGATATTTGTGTAACACACAACTAACAAACTAACAAATCGAAGCAGCAACTCTCATGATCTTTGAGGTAAAATTACTGTTTTTGTGAATGGAGTCTGGTGCACCTTTAGTGGAAACACCATCTGAGCCTGTTCACCCAGAAGTTCACCCAGTAAAATGCTCCATAATATTCTGTTGTGATGAGAAAGGAGTCATTCTGCATAACAAATAATAATAATACTGTATTTTTACTTAAGTGACATTTTGACTGTAGTTTTTATTTTATTTTCAGATTGTGATGTTTCTACTGCAGCACAATAAGGAGCTGGAATAATTCAGACTGTGCAGTAAACTGACATCTGACCAGCTGGTGACCTGCATTTACAGTACACTGGACATGGTGTAAATATGGTCCTCAGGTGTGTGTGTGTGTGTGTGTGTGTGTGTGTGTGTGTGTGTGTGTGTGTGTGTGTGTGTGTGTTAGACAGGTCAGTCGGAGCCCATTAGCTGCAGACTGGAAGCAGACGTGTAAATCTTCTGCCTCATTAGCTTCGTGTTGTCAGACGATGGGGGGGGGGGGGAGACATGCTGCCTGTTCATGTTTCACAACAGCACGGCCGCATCCAAACACGCTGACACGGACCCCCAGAATCAATCGACCCGTTAATCAATCCATCAATACGTCAGACGGCAAACCAATGAGCCACACAACCTGCTGACAGGTTAGAGCTCGGCCACGTCTGACAGGAACTCAAGCGGTCGATCCCACGTCTGAGAGACATGACTGTCAGACAGGCTGACGCTTTATTTAAATCTCCTAAATCTGAACAGAGCTCTTTAATTCTGAGATAACAGCTGATATTCAGATCTCTGGGTTTACTCCACATATCATCTCTCTTCATTCTCTGGTTACAGTTACGCTATTTTGCAGCATCCTATTAACTCTTGACCTTGGAAACATACCAGCTGGATGCTAGCTGGCTAACGTTGCTACCATTTAGCACTAGCTTAAGTTCATATTTAGCCTGGTTATTAGTTATGAGTTGTACCACCAGATTCCATTGACAAAAACAGGAATTTTACTTTGCAGAAAACAGGAGTTGTTGGTCTGCTGTTGCCTCAATTTGTTAGTTTGTGTTATTGTGTGTTACACAGGGATCATGTTGGATCCACATTAAGTCTTTAAATCACTCAGTAACACAAACACACTGACTGATGGAGGCAGCAGCAGAGCAGCAGCTCCTGTGTCCTGTTCTCTAAAACCCCTGTTTTAGTGAATGTAGTCTGGTGTGTGTGCTGTTTGTGGTTAAACCAAAAGGATCTTCCAGGTCTCTCTCTGTAGGGATCCTTTCCATGATGCTGTCACACACTTAGAATAACACTCTGAGCCTGTCAGTGGATCAAACAAGCTCTTTTAGTGGACCTACTGTGATCAGGTGCAGTTGTCCCAAAGGATCACGTTGCAGCCATTGCAGCCCGTTTGGTGTCTGCTGGCTGAGGTGATCTACTGGACCAGTTCCAACACTTTTACTACCTACCAGTCACTCACACACCAGGATGAGGACACAGAGGACCCAGGTTTAAAAACACAGGTGTTCTGGTCCAGCTGTAATAAAGTGCTATCCATTATTGAGGACGTTGACGTCTTCCTCTTGACTCTTTCTAGTGTCTAGTCCGTCTGTCTGTCGTCCATCAGCAGCACGTTGTCTGAAAAACCGTCTTTACTGTTTAAAATTTCATTTTTGATCGGCTGAAAATTCCCCACCAGATCTGAGACGGCTTCAAAGAGGCTGTTAGTGTTCGGACCGTTTCATCACATTTCCAGAGCAGTCAGTTGTGTTTTTTTTTTTAATTCTAGATGCGAGAATTTGTGCCGATGAGTAATCTCACAACATGAGAGGAGGAGAGAGGAGAGGATGGAAACAGGGAGGGAGAGTCAGACATGATGGAGGTCTGGGCAGGAAGATAAAGGGGTGAGCCTTCACTCGCTTCCTCTGCCCAGCGCCCCCCCCCCACCCTCCAACCCTTTCATAACTTTCATCCAACCCTCGCCAAAGACAGTTTTTCAAAGCGCTGCAAAAGTAGGCCACAAAGTTTGGAGAGGGAGGAAAAAGGGAGAGAGAGAGAGAGAGAGAGAGAGAGAGAGAGAGAGAGAGGGGGGAGAAAATGAAGCGACTCAGACGTTTCACCCGTAACGAGGTGAAGAGATGTTTTTTTTTTTTTCCAAACCTGATCTCATCTTCACACTTAACCAGATTGGAGACGCGTCTCGTTCACGTCGACTCTGCTGTCGATCAAATCAACAAACTGGGAGAAGAAGAGACGCCGACGTAGGAGCAGGACGGAAGACACCAGCTCCGGCGTTTCTGCCCCCTCGTGGTCCATCTACGTCTCTTTGTAGTCGCTTCCTGTCTCTTCGTGTTTATTTTTTGTCTCCGTGATTATTTTGCATCTCCTTGTGGTCACTTTACGTCTTTTGTTTGTGTCTCAGTGGTCATTTGTGTTTTATGTGGTCTTTTTTTGTCATTGTGACCATTTTGTATCTCTTCACGGTCATTTCCTGTCTCTGTAGTCGTTTCCTGTCTCTGTAGTCGTTTCCTGTCTCTTTGTAGTCGTTTCCTGTCTCTTTCTGGTCGTTTCCTGTCTCTTTATAGTCGTTTCCTGTCTCTTTATTGTTGTTTCCTGTCTCTTTGTAGTCGTTTCCTGTCTCTTTGTAGTCGTTTCCTGTCTCTTTGTAGTCGTTTCCTGTCTCTTTATAGTCGTTTCCTGTCTCTTTATTGTTGTTTCCTGTCTCTTTGTAGTCGCTTTCTGTCTCTTTGTAGTCGTTTCCTGTCTCTTTATTGTTGTTTCCTGTCTCTTTGTAGTCGTTTCCTGTCTCTTTGTAGTCGTTTCCTGTCTCTTTGTAGTCGTTTCCTGTCTCTTTATAGACGTTTCCTGTCTCTTTATTGTTGTTTCCTGTCTCTTTGTAGTCGCTTTCTGTCTCTTTGTAGTCGCTTTCTGTCTCTTTGTAGTCGTTTCCTGTCTCTTTGTTGTCGTTTTCTGTCTCTTTGTAGTCGCTGTCTCTCTTTATTGTTGTTTCCTGTCTCTTTGTAGTTGCTTTCTGTCTCTTTCTGGTCGTTTCCTGTCTCTTTGTAGTCGTTTCCTGTCTCTTTGTTGTCGTTTTCTGTCTCTTTGTTGTCGTTTTCTGTCTCTTTCCTTTTCCTTCTCTTTGCGGTCACGTTGCGTCTCGTTGTAGACCCGCTGGGTGAGCGGTCGCGTCGCCTGGTGAGCCTGTCCAGTAATCCATCCGTGCAAACACTCGTCATGGCGAAGATGGCAGCCAGACCTCGGCGCTCGCTCGTCACTGTCCACGGCCGTCAGAGATAACGCGACTGTCTCCTCGAATAACGATCAACTCAGTGTGGCAGAGCAGCTCGGGTTTTGAAAGCGAGCGCCTGTCAGCGGCGCGAGGCGAGGACCGAGGGATGTGAGGGCTGTGGGGGGAGAGGGGGGAGAGATGGCGGAGGAGATGAAAGAGGGTGTTGTTCAGAGGGAGGCGGGGCCGCTGGCAAACTGAGTCTCTTATCTAACCAACCAGGAAAACAGAGATTTGGCAGCACTGGATGCCTGCGATCGATGGAGGAGATAAAAAAGAGGAGTGAGCCAGATCCCTGAAGACAGACGAGTGCAAGGAAGGAGGGAAGGAA